>NC_087196.1:1662500-1855000 GCF_035594125.1 Scylla paramamosain | reverse complement strand
GCTAAGTGCATTGTCAACCATCGAGAGTTTTGCAGTAGTCATGCCGATGTAAGATGATGGTAGGACTTCGCAGTTTCCTTGTTTGCTAGTAAATCTATATACGACATGTGACTTCTGCGTATCTTCTCTCTTGGTATCGGAGCTGTTCTTGAGGAGGAGGTGGCTCGTTTTCTTGTTTTTGTAGTAAATTTGAAGTTTCAGTCTTCTTTCAGGATCCGTTGGCCTTACGTTGTTCTTGATTATTCTTGTTATTATTCTCTAGTCCTCTTGGTGTGCTGTGGAGTAGAACGCTCGATAGAAGATGACTGTCTTTATTTTCGCTGTTGTTGTTGTTGTTGTTGTTGTTATTGTTGTTGTTGTATCAACGTTCGAAGATTCTCTTGGTTTGTTTCTGGATGTCTTTTTTTTTCTCTGAAGCCGTTTACTAGTACCTGTGTTGATCTTTCTATTTCCTGGTGTACTTGCTGCCAGGTACTGCAGTGTGTAAGTGCTCTTCGTATGTAGGCGCCGATGGTAGAGTCCCTGTATCTTTGTGGGCATTCACTTCTTCCGTTTAAGTAATGTCCTGGGGTTCGTTGCTTTGACATATACTTCTGTATTAAAAGACTCGTCCGTCTGCTTCACGAGGATGTCAAGGGAGACCTTCAAGCCCTACCAAGCATGAAGAAATCAAGAAAGAAAAACGAAGCGGCAATTTCACTGAGCCACTCGACAAAGCAGCCAATCAGCGGCTCCGCCCATAGTGCGTAGCTCGTTCTGATCCCGTGGGGGCTGCATATAAGGCGCGCAGAGAGCAAACAACCTCAGACACCAGATTTCAGAAGCAATTCGATCGATTGATCCAGACATCGTCCTCCTCAACCACACAGGTTCACCACCAAAACCCATTAATATATGGCTACAACACACGCTACACAACAGGTACGCACCATGACGGCGTAGCTATCATGGTAAAATGTACCATCAAACACATACACATAACCGACTGGCCCTTAGCCCACTTCCTGGCCACCAAGATCGAAACACAACACGGGCAATTTCTCATTGCCACTACATACAGCAGACCAAAAACTGGGCTCCCACTCACCAGCCTCAACAATCTTTTCAATCACACAAACCTCCCGGTCTACATACTTGCAGACCTAAACGCCAAACACACCGCCTTCAAACACTCAAACACGGACACGAACTCCTTCAACTAACACAACTGAAACGCCTCCGTTTCCTTGGACCTGACTTCCCCACCTGCTTTACCCACAATGGGAATGGCAGGCCAGATCTCATCCTCTCCAATCGGCAATCCCTACTTTTCCACCACCATATCTCCCATGGACCACTATGTGGTTCTGACCACGTTCCACTAATCCTCAAAATATCCTCCAATCCCATATCCACCCCATCCCCACCTGTCTCCAACTACCGCTCCGCCGATTGGGAGAGCTTCAAGGAAACACTCACAGACCAACACAGCTCGAAGGCCAACCCTACACAGACATAGACAGTGCCTTGGAGACGTTACACAACAATATTCTGACATCAGCCAACAGACACATACCAACAAAACAACATAAAATTCATATAGACTTCCGACCTTCCATTAGAACACAAAGGCTGCTAGTGTGCTACAGAACACGCTTTTTACAAAACAAGCACAACTACGCACCCATCTACAGAGACCTTTGTACCCTTCGTACACACATAACAAATAGCCTACAGGAAGATCACAGTGCTCACTGGAGGAATCTAGTCTCCCGTATGGACGGAGCCCGCTGCAGTAATCCTACTCAGTTCTGGCACATGGTGCACAGGCTGAGGGGATGCCAGCGGGAAAGATTCGAGTACCTTCTAGTGAACGGGGATCGCATCACAAACCCAGAACAAGTCACCAGCATCTTCAAGACACACTGGCACAATACTTTCCAACCACACCCTCTCCCACTTCATGAGCCCAGTATTGCCCACATAAACAACATCATCGATCTTGCACGCCACCACCTAGCAAACACGATACCACATAACACTATACAGCTAACACGCCTCAACCCCCAACACCCTCTCACCATACCCATTGAGAAGGAGGATGTCGCCAGGTTGCTCAGGCATACTCCGCGGCGAGCCCCCGGCCCCTCAGGAGTCACCTGGCCCATGGTGCGGAACCTTCCCCCAGAAACTATATCCAGTCTGACGGAAATTTTCAACGCCTGCCTTGCCTCTGGATACTTTCCTAAGAAATTCAAAATTTCAAACACCACCCTCATTGCTAAGCCCGGTAAAAACTCCCATTTACCAGAAAACTACCGCCCCATTAGCCTCCTTGAAATTCTCGGAAAAACCTTTGAACGCCTCATCAATCTAAGATTGAGAGCGTTCCTCGTAGATAACGGACTGCTGGCACCACAGCAGTTCGGCTTCCGGAGGAACGCCTCAACCGAGGACCCTCTAAACAGCATAGTTGCATACTTAAATTTCAATAAGCCCTATTTCAGAGCAGCCCTTGTGACAAAAGATGTCAAAAAAAGCATTTGACACTTTTTGGCACACCGGCTTAAAACACAAAATTTGCAACAACTTCAACCTACCCCCCTAACGCAATGCATACTATGTAGTTTTCTGGTAAAGAGACAGACAAGAATCTGTCATCAGGGCACCTTTTCAACATTCTTTAGCCCTCAGGCCGGAGTCCCACAAGGCTCTGTACTCTCCCCCACTCTTTTCAACATGTATACAGCTGACTTGCCCCCTCCAGTTCATAATGATTCATTAACCATTCAATACGCGGACGATGTAACGCAGTTGGCTCGAGCCAGGTCATTTAGATCTCCTCACCGACAAAATTCAACGGGAACTGACGGCGACTAGCCTATGGGAGATGAAATGGCGAATTCTCTCCCATCCCGAAAAAAACAAAAGTTACCTACTTTAACATAAAAAAAAACTCAGCCTCGCCAAATTTCACTGAACAACATTGTTCCACACCCCACCCCAATCCTCATCAGTAACAACAACAAAGTGCTTGGCCTCACCATCGACAAGCACCTCAAATTCAACATACATATAAACCAAAAAGCTGCCATAGCCGCCGTGGCCCTGAGCAACCTCGAAAGATTTCGTAACAGCAACACGAATACAAAACTACACCTTTTCAAAGCTTTCATTCTCCCCCTTTTAACCTACTGCCCTCTTGCACTCTCTCTTTCTGGTCCCACTAACCTCTCAAAACTTCAGAGGGTCCAGAATCGAGCAATTTGTTTCGCCCTTGGAACGAAATGGTTCATCTTTCGGTCATCTCTCTTTATTCACGAGGAGTCCAACATCCCCCCTCTTAACATAACACACTACAACAGAATCGACAAACAGCTAACCTCCTTCTCTGACAGACACACAAACACATACAATTTCATAACCAACCTTCCCCCAGCTTTCCGTCACCTGCCCCACTGCAACCTCCTTGACCCTCCCACTGTGCCTCCTGACCCCATTTTCTAATTAACGGACTCCTACCCTCTCTCTCTTTCACCGTCTCTCCCTCTCTCTCTCTCTAATCCTCTCTACCACTCAAGGCGTCTGAGCGGGATCATCGTCGCACTCTCGTTCACGTGGGGCGGGCCCGTGTGCCTACACCTAGTGGTTTTTTCATATTTTTTGTCTTATGGCTTTGTATTCATATTTTTGTTTTTTATGCATTATTTTTCTGTCTCGCAGCCTAGGTCCTAAGGAGGCCCAGGACCGCTCCCGGTAAAGGGATGCGACAAAACACACCGCCATTAACATCTCATGCCTCTGACCAAAGGAGTGAGCTCGCGTGCCAACACCTAGTGTTTTTTTTTTTTTTTTTTTTTTTTGTCTTATTGCTTTGTATTCATATTTTTTTTTTTTTTATGCATTATTTTTTCCGTCTCGCAGCCTAGGTTCTCAAGGGGGCACCGGACCACTTTCAGAGTGATGAGGATAGCACGAACTGCACTTCTCCCACTGACGTCACGGCAATGGGGCCCCCGGCCGTTGGCATGACGTTCCGGTAGTGGTACCCACCGTGGCAGTTATGGAGTAGCCAGTACTGATGGCGGGGATGGCAACCACACCATTCAGTGGAAGCCACTTCACTCCCCCGCCACAGAGGTAGTTTGGTGCGGCTAGTGCTGGGTAGGAAGGTAGTCAAGAGATAGCGGGGCGGGGCCCTGGAGGCATCCATGCAGGAATCCCCACTCACCCCCCACCACCGGCGACTCACCACGTGCAATAGATGGCAGTAGGTCTGGCCCCCTCTGCAGTGAGGGAGTCTTTTCCAGCCTCTGTCAATGCACATCCTACCATCACATCAGTCACTACCATGAACCATCTTCATCTTCCACCCTCCACCACGCACTCAATAAAATAAACATTTGCACTTTAAATTTTCTTTTTCTTTTTCTTTTTTTCTTTAGCAGGTTGGCTTGCAGAACGAGGAAGAAGATCATGACTCCCTCTACAGCTGCACCGACAACGCCTTTCCCACACATCTCATCCTTCCACACAATAAAGTTTTCATATCCCTATCATCAAACAACCCACTCTACTACTATCCGTGGTTCGGAACCCACGTAAAACTGTAGGTCCCTCCGCTATACGGATGTACTTCTTCCTCTGTCCTTCTTTGAACCAATAAAAAGAAAAAAATAACACTTTTTACTCTGACTGTCCTTCACTCCTATTTCCTGTCGAATCTTGATGGTGCAGGTTCTGGATAGTCTGGCTCCGAACATGTGCAGGGTTCGGCCTCCGAGCTTGGACGCGTGGGCGGCGTCCGGGGCTGTTGCTGTATTTTTTCTTGGCTGGCTCGGTTGGTGCCAGTCCCCTGACTAGGACCTAGTCTCCCTTGCCTCTAAATGTAAACTTTTCTTTTTTCATTTTGCATTGGTACGTCCTCCCCGATAACATAACAAAAAATTCAAATTGCGCCTGGGTCAAGCCCCAGTGACTTTCTCCTCCTACTAAAATTCCCTTCTTATCACCCCCTATTCTTCCCACTGTCCCCACTTCCTCCTCCCCATCTTTTCTCTCTTTGTTATCTTATCTTGTCTTAGACAACCTCATCCTCACCACCGACACCGCAGAGAGAACCACCACCTGCCATTGAAGAAGGGTCAAGGGACCCGAAATCCGGATCTAGCATCCAGGGTTAGCTACGGCCAAACCATAAGCAGTCTTGAAAAAGAATAAAGACACTGCTTAAGTATAGAGGAAATACCTTGAAGAAAATAATAAATGCAGAGCTTGCCATCACTTTTAATATATATATATATATATATATATATATATATATATATATATATATATATATATATATATATATATATATATATATATATATATATATATATATATATATATATATATATATATATATATATATATATATATATATATATTTTTTTTTTTTTTTATGAATGAAGGATACTGGCCAAGGGCAACAAAAATCTAATAAAAAAAATGCCCACTGAAATGCCAGTCCCATAAAAGGGTCAAAGCAGTGGTCAAAAATTGATGGATAAGTGTCTTGAAACCTCCCTCTTGAAGGAATTCAAGTCATAGGAAGGTGGAAATACAGAAGAAGGCAGGGAGTTCCAGAGTTTACCAGAGAAAGGGATGAATGATTGAGAATACTGGTTAACTCTTGCGTTAGAGAGGTGGACAGAATAGGGGTGAGAGAAAGAAGAAAGTCTTGTGCAGCGAGGCCGCGGAAGGAGGGGAGGCATGCAGTTAGCAAGATCAGAAGAGCAGTTGGCATGAAAATAGGGGTAGAAGACAGCTAGATATGCAACATTGCGGCGGTGAGAGAGGGGCTGAGGACAGTCAGTTAGAGGAGAGGAGTTGATGAGACGAAAAGCTTTTGATTCCACCCTGTCTAGAAGAGCAGTATGAGTGGAACCCCCCCAGACATGTGAAGCATACTCCATACATGGACGGATAAGGCCCTTGTACAGAGTTAGCAGCTGGGGGGGTGAGAAAAACTGGCGGAGACGTCTCAGAACACCTAACTTCATAGAAGCTGTTTTAACTAAAGATGAGATGTGAAGTTTCCAGTTCAGATTATAAGTAAAGGACAGACCGAGGATGTTCAGTGTAGAAGAGGGGGACAGTTGAATGTCATTGAAGAAGAGGGGATAGTTGTCTGGAAGATTGTGTCGAGTTGATAGATGGAGGAATTGAATTTTTGAGGCATTGAACAATACCAAGTTTGCTCTGCCCCAATCAGAAATTTTAGAAAGATCAGAAGTCAGGCGTTCTGTGGCTTCCCTGCGTGATATGTTTACCTCCTGAAGGGTTGGACGTCTATGAAAAGACGTGGAAAAGTGCAGGGTGGTATCATGAGCATAGGAGTGGATAGGACAAGAAGTTTGGTTTAGAAGATCATTAATGAATAATAAGAAGAGAGTGGGTGACAGGACAGAACCCTGAGGAACACCACTGTTAATAGATTTAGGAGAAGAACAGTGACCGTCTACCACAGGAGCAATAGAACGGTCAGAAAGGAAACTTGAGATGAAGTTACAGAGAGAAGGATAGAAACCGTAGGAGGGTAGTTTTGAAATCAAAGCTTTGTGCCAGACTCTATCAAAGGCTTTTGATATGTCCAAGGCAACAGTAAAAGTTTCACCAAAGTCTCTAAAAGAGGATGACCAAGACTCAGTAAGGAAGATCACCAGTAGAGCGGGCTTGACGGAACCCATACAGGCGATCAGATAGAAGGTTGTGAAGTGATAGATGTTTAAGAATCTTCCTGTTGAGGATAGATTCAAAAACTTTAGATAAGCAGGAAATTAAAGCAATAGGACGGTAGTTTGAGGGATTAGAGCGGTCACCTTTTTAGGAACAGGTTGAATGTAGGCAAACTTCCAGCAAGAAGGAAAGGTAGATGTTGACAGACAGAGCTGAAAAAGTTTGACTAGGCAAGGTGCAAGCACGGAGGCACAGTTTCGGAGAACAATAGGAGGGACCCCATCAGGTCCATAAGCCTTCCGAGGGTTTAGACCAGCGAAGGCATGGAAAACATCATTACGAAGAATTTTAATACGTGGCATGAAGTAGTCAGAGGGTGGAGGAGAGGGAGGAACAAGCCCACAATCGTCCAAGGTAGAATTTTTAGCAAAGGTTTGAGCAAAGAGTTCAGCTTTAGAAATAGATGTGATAGCAGTGGTGCCATCTGGTTGAAGTAGAGGAGGGAAAGAAGAAGAAGCAAAGTTATTGGAGATATTTTTGGCTAGATGCCAGAAGTCACGAGGGGAGTTAGATCTTGAAAGGTTTTGATATTTTCTGTTAATGAAGGAGTTTTTGGCTAGTTGGAGAACAGACTTGGCATGGTTCCGGGCAGAAATATAAAGTGCATGAGATTCTGGTGATGGAAGACTTAAGTACCTTTTGTGGGCCACCTCTCTATCATGTATAGCACGAGAACAAGCTGTGTTAAACCAAGGTTTAGAAGGTTTAGGACGAGAAAAAGAGTGAGGAATGTATGCTTCCATGCCAGACACTATCACCTCTGTTATGCGCTCGGCACACAAAGACGGGTCTCTGACACGGAAGCAGTAGTCATTCCAAGGAAAATCAGCAAAATACCTCCTCAGGTCCCCCCAACTAGCAGAGGCAAAACGCCAGAGGCACCTTCGCTTAGGGGGATCCTGAGGAGGGATTGGAGTGATAGGACAAGATAAAGATATGAGATTATGATCGGAGGAGCCCAACGGAGAAGAAAGAGTGACAGCATAAGCAGAATGATTAGAGGTCAGGAAAAGGTCAAGAATGTTGGGCGTATCTCCAAGACGGTCAGGAATACGAGTAGGGTGTTGCACCAATTGCTCTAGGTCATGGAGGATAGCAAAGTTGTAGGCTAGTTCACCAGGATGGTCAGTGAAGGGAGAGGAAAGCCAAAGCTGGGGGTGAACATTGAAGTCTCCAAGAATGGAGATCTCTGCAAAAGGGAAGAGAGTCAGAATGTGCTCCACTTTGGAAGTTAAGTAGTCAAAGAATTTCTTATAGTCAGAGGAGTTAGGAGAGAGGTATACAGCACAGATAAATTTAGTATGAGAATGACTCTGTAGTCGTAGCCAGATGGTGGAAAACTCGGAAGATTCAAGAGCGTGGGCACGAGAGCAGGTTAAGTCATTCCGCACATAAACGCAGCATCCAGCTTTGGATCGAAAATGAGGATAGAGACAGTAGGAGAGAACAGAAAAGGGGCTACTGTCAGTTGCCTCAGACACCTGAGTTTCAGTGAGGAAAAGAAGATGAGGTTTAGAAGAGGAGAGGTGGTGTTCTACAGATTGAAAATTAGATCTTAGACCGCGAATGTTGCAGAAGTTAATGAAGAAAAAGTTGAGGGGGGTGTCAAGACACTTAGGGTCATCGACGGAAAGGCAGTCCGACCTGGGGACATTTATGGTCCCCCCCCCAGATGGGGACTCCGAGGCTGGTGTAGGAGTCGCCATGATTTTAAATTTTTGAGTGAAGGGTGTGTGTGTTATTAGGTGCTTGTAGTTTTGTGTGGAGGAAGAGAGTTGTCTTTAGAGGGCAGGCTGTGACTACCCCCTTGTGTTGTGAGACACAAAGGGAAACGTTCAGTGAGGTCACAGCTGGGTTTAATGATAAGTTCACAGCACCCCCTGAACAGTGCTTTAGACCTCACTGGGAGTAATTATCGTTTCGGCATATATATATATATATATATATAAATATATATATATATATATATATATATATATATATATATATATATATATATATATATATATATATATATATATATATATATATATATATATATATATATATATATATATATATATATATATATATATATATATATATATATATATATGCCGAAACGATAATTACTCCCAGTGAGGTCTAAAGCACTGTTCAGGGGGTGCTGTGAACTTATCATTAAACCCAGCTGTGACCTCACTGAACGTTTACCTTTGTGTCTCACAACACAAGGCGGTAGTCACAGCCTGCCCTCTAAAGACAACTCTCTATATATGTATATATATATATATATATATATATATATATATATATATATATATATATATATATATATATATATATATATATATATATATATATATATATATATATATATATATATATATATATATATATATATATATATATATATATATACATATACATATATATATATATATATATATATATATATATATATATATATATATATATATATATATATATATATATATATATATATATATATATATATATACATATACATATATATATATATATATATATATATATATATATATATATATATATATATATATATATATATATATATATATATATATATATATATATATATATATATATATATATATATATATATATATATATATATATATATATATATATATATATATATATATATATATATATATATATATATATATATATATATATATATATATATATATATATATATATATATATATATATATATATATATATATATATATATATATATATATATATATATATATATATATATATATATATTAGATGTAAACAGGGAAAACATCCAAATTTCTTTCTTTTCTTCACCTTATTACTTGCAACGTTTAACCTTCACGGAAGGCATCTTCAGGCTAAAATATATAACTATATTTAGTACAATATTAAAAAAAATATAAATTTAAAAACTAAGAGCAAAAAATAATAACCCATAAGAACCACAGTAATAAAAAGTAAAAAAAAATACAAAAAAAGCCGACATATGTATGACGGTAGGTCACATTGTTAGAAAAAAAATAATAAAAAGCAGCAAAGACAATGTATGGAGCAATAGTGATGTATGGTGGAAAAAGCTAAGTGAGTATTTAAGTAAAACAAACCTGGTTTGCACTCGCTGGTAGAAGTGATTCACCTCGTGACTTCTGGCACCTAGCTAAGAAACATCTCCATTAACTTTGCTTCCTCTTGTTTACCTCCTTTATTTCAACCAGATGGCACTACTGTTATCACATATATCTCTAAAGCTGAACTCTTCGCTCACACCTGTACTAAAGACTCTACCTTGGATGATTCAGGCCTTGTTCCCCGCTTCTCCTCCACCCTCGGACTACTTCATGCTACTTATTAAGATTCTTCGTGATGATGTTTTCCATACTTTCGCTGGCCTAAACCCTCGGAAGGCATATGGACCTGATGGGGTCCGTCCTATTGTTCTTCGAAACTGCGCCTCCGTGCTTGGACCTTACCTAGTCAAACTCTTTCAACTCTGTTTGTAAACATCTACCTTTCCTTCTTGCTGGAAATTTGCCTACATTTAGCTTGTTCTTAAAAAGGATGACCGTTCTAATCCCTCAGACTATCGTCCTATAGCTTTAATTTCCTGCCTATCTAAAGTTTTTTTTTTTTTTCATCTATCCTCAACAGGAAGATTCTTAAACATCTATCACTTCACAACCTTCTATCTGATCGCCAGTATGGGTTCCGTCAAGGCCGCTCTGTTGGTGATCTTCTGGCTTTCCTTATTGAGTCCTCCTCTTTTAGAGATTTTGGTGAAACTTTTGCTGTTGCCTTAGACATATCAAAAGATTCTGATAGAGTCTGGAACAAAATTTTGATTCCAAGCTACCCTCCTATGGCTTCTATCCTTCTCTCTGTAACTTCGTCCCAAGTTTCTTTCTGACCGTTCTATTGCTTTTATGGTAAACGGTCACTGTTCTTCTTCTAAATCTATTAACAGTGGTGTTCTTCAAGGTCCTGTCTTGTCACCCATTCCCCTCCTATTACTCATCAGTGACCCTCAAAACCAAATTTCTTGTCCTATCCACTCCTATGCTGATGATACCACCCTGCACTTTTCTATGCCTTTTTCGTAGAAGTCCAGCCCTTCAGGAGAAAAAAAAAAAAAAGTTCACGAAGGGAGCCCACAGAACCCCTGACTTCTGATCCCTCTAAAATTTCTGGTTGGGGCAGAGCAAATTTGGTTTTGTTTAATGCCTCAAAAACTCAATTCTCGACACAGCCTTCCAGACAAATATCCCCTCTTCTTCAATGACATTCAACTGTCCACCTCTTCTACAATAAACATCTTCGGTCTGTCCTTTTCATATAATCTAATCTGGAAAATTCACATCTCTTCTCTAGCTAAAACGGCTTCTGTGAAGTTAGGTGTTCTGAGACGTCTCCGCCAGTTTTTCTCACCCCTCAGTTACTAATTCTGTATAAGGGCCTTATCCCTTTATATATATATATATATATATATATATATATATATATATATATATATATATATATATATATATATATATATATATATATATATATATATATATATATATATATATATATATATATATATATATATATATATATATATATATATATATATATATATATATATATATATATATATATATATATATATATATATATATATATATATATATATATATATATATATATATATATATATATATATATACATATATATATATATATATATATATATTAGAGGTGAGCAGGGAAAACATCCAGAGTTCTTTTTTTTCTTTGGTTTATTACTTACAACGTTTCACCTTCATAGAAGGCATCTTCAGCCTATAACATATAATTGACAGAGGGTTTGACAGAGGGTTATGTTGTGAGAGATCGACTACTAACTCAGAAAGCGAAGTTCAGAGGAAAGGTTTATAAAATGTACAGCTATAATGATGATAACTGGTTAGTTAATTCTGATTTTAAGTGTTTAATAGCTTCTAATATTTTAATGTCTGTGTGCATCTGCTTTATGTAATATTCTGGAGTCTTTTCCGAAAAAGGGGTGGTCATGTTCGTGTGAGCGTGTTTTTATCGCAGATAAAGGGGGATGAGATAGTTGTTTCTGAGTGCGTGTCGAATTACCTTTATGCTCACTAATTCTGTGTGTATGATTTCCAGTGAAAGTACATCAGTTTCTGGGGTAGTAAGTGTTCTGTCTGAGAGGTTGATACTTTTTTTTTTTTTTTACTGCATTGTTGATCGAGATACCTAGAGTTGCTATTTTTTTATTCTGACTGATTTTATCATGTGTTAATTTTGAGTCGTTAATACGTCTTAGTCGGGTATAAAGGCCTTTATATCCAACTAAAACGTAGTAATAACTAAAAATTAAGTCGATTGATTTTATCGTAAACTAGCAAGACTGCTAAGAAGTCTCCTTAAACTAAATGTTATCACTAAAGATATCTTTAACAACCTGTTCGCTAATGGTTCATCCCAGGCCATCCTTTATGGCCTTCCGAAAACTCACAAAGCCAGCAATCCTATTAGGCTCATCTTCAGTACCATTAATACTTTTAATTATAAATTAGCTAAATATTTTGTCCCTATATTTCAACCTTTAACATCAAATAGATTCACCTTGAAAATTTCTTACGATTTAATTAAAGAAAGAAATAGATTAGAAATCAATAATACTGTCATGGCAAGTTTTAATGTAAAGTCACTATTTAGTAATATCCCCCTTGATGATACCATTCAGATAATCTGCAATGAACTATTTAAGGCCCATAACACTAATTTTAATTACACTAAAAACCAATTTGTCAGCTTATTATATTTAGCAATTAAAGACTCCACACACGTGGTCGCGGGTTCTTGTCTTGACCTCACTCTTCCTAATGCTTTCTTATGTCACCATGAAACCAACTGGCTGAATGATAACCTTAGTGAATACAAACCTATGTTTTACAGAAGATACGTTGAAGACACCTTTCTTTTATTCAAATAATCTCAACTCATACCTAAATTCCTCAACTATCATTAATTAAAAACACCCCAATATTAAATTCACATACGACGCAGAAAACAATTGCTATATCGCGTTTATATATATATATATATATATATATATATATATATATATATATATATATATATATATATATATATATATATATATATATATATATATATATATATATATATATATATATATATATATATATATATATATATATATATATATATATATATATATATATATATATATATATATATATATATATATATATATATATATATATATATATATATATATATATATATATATATATATATATATATATATATATATATATATATATATATATATATATATATATATATATATATATATATATATATATATATATATATATATATATATATATATATATATGCACACACACACAGGTTGTGCCTCAAGTTATACATACATCGGGATTTCATAGTTCAAGTAATTCTAATTTTTGCAAGAAATTAACGTGTAATTTGTGTATTGCGGGAATCGCTTCCTGGGGTGGGCCTCTGCTTCCTTCTTTCCCTCCTTGACTGGCTATGTGAGTGGCGCCGCGCGGCTTTAAACGATCATTTTTTTTGTGCAATCTACAAAGTCAAAGCCTTACAGGAAACAGTTTGTAAATGACAGATTAATTTTTTGTTTTTTGTAAGTATCAATGAGGAAAATGTACAGATAACACAGCAATGCAATATTCGTTAAGTACTACGAGGGAGGAGAGGATATTTAAGCGTGAGCAATGGAACAGGTTTGGATAGTTCATTTGGAGTTGCCATGCCAGTCAACTTGAGCTAAGGTATGCAGGATGGTGGACATGTAAATTATGGACGGTTGCCCTAGCCTAGAACACTAGCTCAAGAGTTTAGCCTGTTGAGTTTCTGTCGCTTTAAGTCACACTACGGGATTAGGTTGTGTAGCAAGTGGCGTCGGTTGCATGATAGCTGACAGCAACAAATGTTCAAGATTGAAAATATACAGGTTTGGTGAACAATACAACAAGGAAAGACACCACACAATTTCCCTGAAGCCTGTGTTCAAGCTGGAACAGAATGATGACCCTGGGTCGTTGGTTTAGTGACCTGACATATCAGTAGGATCAAAAGTATGTATGCGGTGCCAACCCAGACAGCTGGCCTAAACCCTCGGAACGCCTATCGACCTGATGGGGTCCTTCCTATTGTTCTCCGAAACTGCGCCTCCGTGCTTGCACCGTGCCTAATCAAACTCTTTCAACTTTGTCAACATCTACCTTTCGTTTTTGCTGGAAGTTTGCCTACATTCAGCCTGTTCCTAAAACGGGTGACCGTTCTAATCCCTCAAACTACCGCCCTATTGCTCTCATTTCCTGCCTATCTAAAGTTTTTTTTTTTTCAATCTATCCTCAACAGAAAGATTCTTAAACATCTATCACTCCACAACCTTCTATCTGAAGGCCAGTATAGGTTCTGTCAAGGCCGCTCTACTGGTGATCTTTTGGCTATTCTATTAATAGTGGTGTTCCTCAGGGTTCTATCCTATCATCCACTCTCTTCCTATTATTTATCAATGATCTTTTAAACCAAACTTCTTGCCCTATCCACTCCTACGCTGATGATACCACAGTATACTTTTCCACATCTTTTCACAGATGTCCAACCCTTCAGGAAGTAAACAGTTCACGCTGGGAAGCCACAGAACGCCTGACTTCTGATCTCTCTCTAAAATTTCTGATTGGGACCGAGCAAACTTAGTTCAATGCTTCAAAAACTAAATTGCTCCATCTGTCAGCTCGACACAACCTTCCAGACAATCTTCCCCTCTTCTTCAATGACAGTCAAGTCAGACACTAAAGACAAGACAGTCAGTCTTCTACACTAAACATCCTCAGTCTGTCCTTTTCTTATAATCTAAACTTGAAATTTCACATCTCATCTCTAGCTAAAACAGTTTCTATGGAGTTAGGTGTTCTGAGACGTCTCCGCCAGTTTTTCTCACCTCCCCAGCTGCTAACTCTGTACAAGGGCCTTATCCGTCCATGTATTAAGTATGCTTCACATGTCTGGGGGGTCCACTCATACCGCTCTTTTAGACAAGGTGGAATCAAAAGCTTTTCGTCTCATCAACTCCTCTCCTGTCTTCAGCCTCCTTCTCATCGCCGCAGTGTCGTATCTCTTGCTATCCTGCTCTTCTGATCTTGCATACCTCCGCTCCTCCCGTGGCCTCGCTGCACAATACCTTCTTTCCCTCACCCCTATTCTGTCCACCTCTCTAATGCAAGAGTTAACCAGTATCCCTAATCATTCATCCCCTTCTCTGGTACACTCTGGAACTCCCTTCCTGCTTCTGTATTTCCACCTTCCTATGACATGAATTCCTTCAAGAGGGAGGTTTCAAGACACTTATCCATCAATTTTTGACCACCACTTCGAACCCTTTTCTGGACCGGCATCTCAGCGGGCTTTTTTTTTTTTATTAGATTTTTGTTGCCCTTGACCGGTGTCCCTCCTACATAAAAAAAAAATAATAATTAATTAATTAAAAAAGCTTTTAGCACGTCGTCAGGTCACCAACACTTGGAAAAGAGCTGACACGATCTCTTATTTAAATACAAGATTATGAAAAGAGGATGTTTAGTTGGTTTTAACTACTCGCTTGTCAGTTTCAACGGTTTCATGACTCAAAAACGGGAAGCTATCTACTTACAAAGTTTCACTGCATGTACATTAATTACTTTGGTGATGTCTCATTGGAAAGACTGAGTTACTGAGACTGTTAGAGAAATATAATTTCTTCGAAAATAGAAAGATAATGGTAAAAAAAAAAATGTACCTGATGGCAACTAGCGTCCATGGAGGAAAGAGCTGTAGTTTAGCCGCACATGTGTTGTTTTTTTTTATATCTTATTGAACATTTAGCTCAAGACCAACACTATATTACAGTGCGTCATTAGAATTGCAAAAATTTAATTATTTCCTTGTCCTTGCCCTCATGTGATCGGTTTTGTAATGGAATTTTGTAATGTAATTAATTAATGCATTAAGTAATGTAGTTAATTAATGCATTAATAAAGGATGCAACTGTTAATGACAAGAAGGAATTAATATATTCCATATTTGTCTCTGATTCTTATTGTCTACTTTTCTATTTTGCTTCCTCTCCTGTTATCATTAATAACGAAGTTACCATTGTCTATTACAGTATGAAAACTATGATTTTCATGTTTGTGCCCGGAATCATGCAAGTCATTGACACAGAAATAAAGAAAACAAAAAAATCAGCAACCCTGACACTTCGTGTAACATACTGAACGTACTGAGGACTTACACAAGTACTATGCATCGCAATTATTCACGCAATATCCATGCCGTTTAGCCATTAAACCAGTCAAGAACTGAAATAATAATAGAACGACAAAAACCACCTAAAATATTCCATCTGAGCACACACCACCAATGTCCTTTCCTGCCATTTAAGGTGT
This sequence comes from Scylla paramamosain, assembly GCF_035594125.1. Taxonomy (NCBI): domain Eukaryota; kingdom Metazoa; phylum Arthropoda; class Malacostraca; order Decapoda; family Portunidae; genus Scylla; species Scylla paramamosain. Next base: position 1,838,723 of record NC_087196.1, on the reverse strand, counting down.
TGATCATCGTCAGCATTATCATCGCTACACACGACAGTGGAAGAGTCTGAAAACAAGTTTTCATACACATAAGAATTCCTGTTGATGAGATTAAATATTACAATTGTAGGGACTTACTATTTCCACGACTACTTTAAGGCATCTTGTAGAGTTAGTTGCGTCCATTGCTCTATCAGTAATGTTCTGTCTGGTTGTGGTTGCTGTCCGTCGACAGATAAATAGAACGTGGTTCATATATTCACTAGTTTAAGTTCCGCCCCTTTTGCTGCACGCTCCCAGAAGGCCGCGCTATTGGCTGGTGAAATACACGTATGACTTTGAATGGCCAATCAATGGAATCCACTTTGTGTAAAGGAAGTAAACTATAGTTTTCTCACCTAAATGTCAGGATCCATATTCACAAAGATTCTTAGAATTGTCATGGAGCGATGATGGAGCGATGAGAAACATTAAGGACTTTTAGCTCTTATTAAGAATTTTTTCTCTCAGTTTCCTGGATTCACTGCTGCTTTCACATAATATCTGTTGCCTAAAAAAAAAAAAAAAAAAAGCCAGCTGAGCTGGTCTGTTCTTAATGATTAAGGGGAAATTGTCAACTTCATCAATGCTAACCTAATAAATTCTAGGATTTTAAGTTCTGTGCAGCGAAAAGGGCAATGAACATAAAACACTATTTTTTGCACACAAAAGTACAATGGTTGTCCAGGGGCAAAGTTCTGCTATGAATTTTTCGAGATTCGATGTGAAGTTCAATAGCTTTTTGTGGATCACCCATTCGATTTTTCTTCTCGCCTCTGTGATGATAACTAGATACAGAAACACACGTAATTGGTAGACATTTTTAATTTTGAACGAGATGAACCTTAGTCCGCAGGATATCAGAAGCACAACGTTCAATACACAAGACAAGGTAGAAGCAATGACTAAAAAAAGTGTTTATTATATATAAACGTAGGATTTAAAGAAAAGGTGTCAACTGGGGAGTTCACAGTGTGCTGCGTTGTCAGTGGTTGTTGGCTGTTTAATGTAGGACTTGGAATTCGCTCCCACAATTCTCTGGAGATGCATCATTCTAAAATCATTCTCATGGTACATCTTGATGCACTGCGACTATATCCTACAAAACATTAATCCTAAGAGTTTAAGCTAACAGTTTCCACGTGATTCGGTAGTGTACACTCTACAGAATTGTATTATGAGCTAAATACCGCATCTAGGCTCTCAGTGTTTTCACATTTATTTATATTCTCCTGCTATATATTTAGTTTCAAGTATTTTCCCGCTGGTTTCTATGGGACTAATGTTTTATCTGGTAAATCCCGAAGATAATCGAGCTAGTATCAATTATGCTGCAGGGATGTTGTGACGGCCGAAACCATGCCAAGACGGAAAAACCGACGTTTATCAGGCACACCCACTTCTCAAGAGAGTGAGGGAAAAAAAAAGGGGCATGAGATAAGAGTTTGTAATGGTGTTGTTAAACCCCGGTCTATATATGTGTTGTGGCTGATTGCACGTACATATCACGAAAAAAGAAGCAAGGTGTGAAAGGATGGAATGTATTTCCAAAGAAGAAAACGGCAACTCAGAGAAGACATTGGGAGACACGATGCCAACAGACAATTTTCACCGGTGTCCTGCTAGGATTTCACATCAAATCATGGTTGTTTCTTTAATATGTGCCAGGATTTATAAAATTGTAAGCTAAATTATAGCTTGAATGAATTAACTAAATTTTCATAGAGGAAAAAATAGCATTTTTTCAAACCCAAGATTATGTGTGTTGCATTTATCTTGTTTAGCCATATTTCTTGCTCTCTGCTTGATGAAGGTGGCTAGAAATCTCCTCAACATTTTATTAGTCCGTATACTAAACACAAATTATGTAATTTTTCTTTCCACCATAAAGAGTTTTTTTTATGAAATAAATTTTTCTAACCATTCCCAACGTCCCAATTGATCATTTATTGAAATATATTTGGGGGAACGTGCGACATTATTTTAAGTTTTAATTCTACTTCCTCTTGTGCCGTGTCATTTTTATTGACTTGTTTTTATCCCACCACAATTTTACTACTGCTATCACTATTATTTTACCTTATGTATATGTCATATTTTTTTTTTCAAAAATATTTTCCATGACTAAAGTTTCCTATTTGCTATAATCAAAGTACGCAAACAGGTTACGGCATTAGGTGCATTCTTTATATAATATATACGTAATGCGCCTATTTAAGTATAATATATAATTATAGGTGCTTGATATTATTTGGTACCTATAATTATACATTATGAGGCAATATTTTTCTTATTAATTATTATTACTCCAGCGTCACCCATCATTACAACTAATGAATACACTACGAATTATGAGAGAGAGAGAGAGAGAGAGAGAGAGAGAGAGAGAGAGAGAGAGAGAGAGAGAGAGAGAGAGAGAGAGAGAGAGAGAGAGAGAAAGAGAGAGAGAGAGGTGAGAAGGGAAAGCATTCAGAGTTCTTTGTTTTCTTCACTTTATTACTTGCAACGTTTCATCTTCACAGTAAGCATGTTTAAGGTTAAAATATATGATTATATTTAAAAAAAAAGCGTAATGAAAAAAAAATGATAATAATAACACATAAAGGGCAAAATGATAAAGTAAAACCGAAAAACCGACATATGTATGGCGGTTTTTCGTTTTTATTTATTTTTTTTTATTATGTCCCCTGCATGTTATTGTTTTTTGTCTTATTTTCTTTTTATTATATATTTTTATACTGTATTAAATATAATCATATATTATAGCCTGAAGATGCCTTGTTTGAAGGTGAAGCGTTGCAAGTAACAAAGTGAAGAAAAGAAAGCACTCTGGATACTTTCCCTGCTCACCTCTATTGTCTCTCGGAACTTCGTCATATATATATATATATATATATATATATATATATATATATATATATATATATATATATATATATATATATATATATATATATATATATATATATATATATATATATATATATATATATATATATGTGGTTTCTGGGCAAGGGTAATAAAAAAAAATAAATAATGGGGAGCTTTCAGAACTAGTGGTTGTCAGCAGGTGGCAGCACAGACACACTCTTCTCTCACATACAAGCAATATCAGATATACCAACAGCGTTATTCTATTTACATGAAGATGCAATGGGCTTATATAATATATTTTTCTACGTAATCCCTTCTAAGTAGTAACACAAGTAAAATCAAACTCTTTTCATGAGCAAATGTATATAAGTTGATTTTTTAGTGAATCGGCATTTAGATTTATTTGGTCATCTTAAGATTTCCAAATGAATACACTCTTGATTGGAAACGTCTTAATCTAGACGACAGTAAACATAAAGGCAACATGTCTGTGACAGTTAAAAGTCCAAATTATATAGATACCCTTCCTAGTTTATGGAAATGGCAATTTTAATAAAAAAAAATTGGCAACTCGAGTGTCCTGGCGATAGTAATGCTGTATCTCTAACCAAAACAAACACCTGACTCGGCCGCGCTGGTTGAACTTAAGAAACACGCTGTTGGACAAGAAGTTGAATGTTGCTGCGGTGCCCATTTCCACTACTCCCTAAGCAATGGATTACGGTAGCTGGACACTACAGCAGCAGCAGGATCGCCTGAGAGATGTTTGTTTTGATTCTCGATTACTTTGCCTTGTCGCTCGCTTCGTGAGAGGGATGCTAAAATCCCCACAAAAAAAAAAAAAAAACTGGAGCCATATATCACGATGTTACTGAGTAGGTTGTGTCATACTATATAGTAGAGTGTAATTTTTTTTTTTTTTTCATTGTCCAAATCAATAGTTTTTATACTTGTAATATGCTTTATTTAAGATAATGCTAGCAGTTTACTCGATAATCACACACACACAAAAAAATAAATAAATAATTTGACCACATTCTTTCAATATTATCCATACCGGATATTGAAAAGTCGATACATCATTTCAATAGTATCATGAAGATCAATGTTCTATGCATCTTTACGCACCTGGAATTTACTACAGCAATATTTTAGCTCTCTTTCCTACAGTTAGATGAGCAGCAACGACATCTAGCGGTTTAGTTCTGAAAACTCCCTATCAAGAGGGAGGCGTATAGATAGCTAGATGAGAAGAACAGTTAGCATGAAAGAAACGATATAAAATAGCAAAGGATGCAACCTTACAGTTAAGAAAGAAGGGCAGAATACAGTTAGTTAGAAGAGAGTTGAAAAGACAAAATGTTTTTTATTTCACCCTATTTTAAAAGAGCAATATGAGTGGTATTTCACGCGTCAATATAATGAAGCTTACTCCGTACATGGACTGATAAGGAGTTAGCATTTGGCTGGTGAGAATAAGTGGTGGAGACGGCTGAGAACGCTAAACTTCATAAAAGTTGTTTTACCAAGATACAAAAAAGAAAAATTTCCAATTTAGATCACTAATAAATTTCAGTGCATAAGATGTGGGCTGTTGAGTGTCACTGAATAAGATAAATAGTAGAGTTATCTTTCAGGTGCGTATGGCATTAGGAAAAAAAAAATGTCGCCCATACTATTTTTGAAACGGGTACATTATGCATATGAAACGTATTAAAGTAGCATAAATCATAGGCAACACGGTTATACCAGATGACACAGAACAACTCAATAGTATGTGAAAAAAAAAAAAAAAGTAATAATAATAATTGGAAATCGACAACTCGAGTGACGGTGAGAATGGTTGCAGCAGGTCAAACCAAAACACGTACCATGTGTACTTCAAGGCACTGGTAGATATGACTACACGGCTTAGTTGAGCCCTTGACACGACCTAAAGAACCTTCAACATTACTGACCTAGTGGTAGCAAAATAGTCGTCCCCCGTGAAGTGTGTGTGACACACTCAGCTAGTTATTACTGGAAGCAACTTGTCTCTCTTAGCACCAGCTATCCACCTCTTCCTCAGTTCAGCATCATTAAAAGCTTAATGAGCAGAACTCTTACCTGAACAGAGGTACACAATACGCTGGTGGCAAGGCTGGAAATCCTCGTGACACCTGAGAGAAGTTTGTTTTGCTTTGAACTGCCGCGACCACTCTCACCTAGGCATCACTTCCGTGAGTTGGGAGGACGGATAAATATTGAGGTATTACAAACCCATCACTCTATTTTCATCTTCAAACGGGTTATCAGCCAGTCACCGCCAATGGTAGTTTGAGGTTCCAGCTCCTACAGCTGAGGCATCCACGATGATCACTTGCACACCTACACACGTCCAAAGATGTTAGTATGATAAGTATGACCTGTGAAGCTGTAAAAAAAGATATATATATATATACATATATATATATATATATATATATATATATATATATATATATATATATATATATATATATATATATATATATATATATATATATATATATATATATATATATATATATATATATATATATATATATATATATATATATATATATATATATATATATATATATATATATATATATATATATATATATATATATATATATATATATAGTATATAATGTATATAATATATATATATATATATATATATATATATATGTATATAATGTATATAATATATATATATATATATATATATATATATATATATAATATATATATATATATATATATATATATATATATATATATATATATATATATATATATATATATATATATATATATATATATATATATATATATATATATATATATATATATATATATATATATATATATATATATATATATATATATATATATATATATATATATATATATATATATATATATATATATATATATATATATATATATATATATATATATATATATATATATATATATATATATATATATATATATATATAATCGTGTGTGTGTGTGTGTGTGTGTGTGTGTGTGTGTGTGTGTGTGTGTGTGTGTGTGTGTGTGTGTGTGTGTGATTGAATTGCCTGTCCGTTAATGTCTAATTAATTATTCATGCCTAATTTATTGAAATTTAACTTCCGACTTGCTTCCGCCTTCTTATATTCTCTCTCTCTCTCTCTCTCTCTCTCTCTCTCTCTCTCTCTCTCTCTCTCTCTCTCTCTCTCTCTCTCTCTCTCTCTTTGTTATGTTATAATTCATATACTTATTAACGTGCGGCCAACGTCTGAATTGAAAAGTAACATTAAGAATGCTGGCATGAAGAAAAAAAAGATAAATAGATAAATAAAGATGAAATAAAATAAATAAATAAATAAGTAAATGAATAAAAATAATAATGATAATGAACATATAAAATAAATTTAATAAAACGAAAAAAATAAATAAACACACGATATTTTGATTCCTTAAAAAACAAGAAGTGTTTAATAAATATCCAGGTACATACTTCTCTTAAACGATAAAGTAAAGTGACGAACCGGCTTTTATTGGAGAGCAGCTCATCCCCAGAGTCTCAGATTCTTGTACATATCTCTGTAGAATCTGTACATCTTATACATAAAGAACAAAGACCCCGGAGACTGTTACTCTCTCTCATTAACAGAAGTCTCAAGTATTCATCTTAAATCTCTCTCTCTCTCTCTCTCTCTCTCTCTCTCTCTCTCTCTCTCTCTCTCTCTCTCTCTCTCTCTCTCTCCTCTCTCTCTCGTCTCTCTCTCTCCTCTCTCTCTCTCTCTCTGTCTCTCAATTACAAAGATGCCATTTGCTAACAAAATAAAATGTGGAATTAAAATTAAGTGACATTTTCAATACTTTATTTTAAAATACCTTACTAACCATGAGTAATTGATTATATTCTTCTCCATCTTTTTACCTTTCATCATCCAATAGAAAACAATGGCTTCGTCATTTTTTTTTGTAAGCTAAAAGGCAACTGCGCGTCTGTGGTACATTGGCTAGCTCGCCTTGTAATGAATCTCTGGGCCCCAATATGAAATCTGTTGGTAAAGTGCACACAGCTCTCTCTCTTTCTTTCTTTCTCTCTCTCTCTCTCTCTCTCTCTCTCTCTCTCTCTCTCTCTCTCTCTCTCTCTCTCTCTCTCTCTCTCACACACACACACACACACACACACACACCGACAGTTTTAAAATATACTTCCTTTTTACTTTCACTTTCTTTGTCGCATATATTTAATCTCTCCTTGAAAAAAGAAATTTTCCCTAAGAAATTAGAATAAGCTAAAGTAAATCATTTACACAAGCCTGGAAATAAAACTGACAATAACAACTGTAGGCCTATTTCCATTCAACCAGCTTTTAGTAAGATAATAGAAAAATTATTACTAATCGTTAGTAATAATAAAGCATATTATTGTCTTCTAAATAATTATTTAAAAGACTTCTAAATAATAAGTTAGACAATTATATACTTTATTTTTGGTTTTCGACCTTATCATTCCACAGAAACAGCAATTCTTTAATTTGTTTCCAGTGTTAACAAACTACTAGATGAGAAACATTATGTTAGTGGGTTATTTATTGATTTTTCTAAAGCTTTCGATTCCCTCAATCATAATATTCTTCTTAGAAAATTAGAAAACGTTGGTATCAGACGACTGCCATTACAACTATTTAAAGGTTACATTAATAATAGAACAATCTGTTTACTGTAATCCAAAATACTCAAGTACTTAATTGATATCTACAGATGTTTCACAAGAATTTGTTTTGGGACTAGTTTTATTTCTCGTATATATTAACAAAATAATTTACTCCAGCATTAAATTCAGGTTTACAATATGCGCAGACGACATCACTCTTTTATTATATGATAAAAAAAAAATTATTCCTTCTTTGTATTTAAATTTGTTCTGAATTGCACTCTTTACGTGAATGGATTAAATATAATAAGTTAAAGATTAATATTTGTAAAACCAATTATATATATATATATATATATATATATATATATATATATATATATATATATATATATATATATATATATATATATATATATATATATATATATATATATATATATATATATATATATATATATATATATATATATATATATATATATATATATATATATATATATATATATATATATATATATATATATATATATATATATATATATATATATATATATATATATATATATATATATATATATATATATATATATATATATATATATATATATATATATATATATATATATATATATATATATATATATATATATATATATATATATATATATATATATATATATATATATATATATATATATATATATATATATATATATATATATATATATATATATATATATATATATATATATATATATATATATATATATATATATATACCTCAATGATGGATCAGTGCTTTGGTAAAAAACACAATTATTCTATGTAATAACTGAATATATTGATAATAATGTTAGCTTACAAATAAGTGGAGGTGATACACATTACAGGAAATTATGGAACAAATTTTTATCCTAGACCACCACAAGGTAATTCCCACACTCAGTCACAATACGTTCCTCTTTACTCTGGCTCTTATGTCGCCTCCCTTATTGCTTAAAGGTTGCACACACAAATATATGACATTGCCATGACACTAATCACAAAAAGGCTGCCTCTCACCCCAATGCTATCCCCTCAGCATTACGTCACCGACACAGATCACCAACCAGATTTCAGCGAACAAGAGCTCTTGGTACAACAAAAGACTCACCAACTTGATCCTGGATATCAGGGTTATCCCACCACGTCGCTGATACTTCCGCACACTCGCTCAATTACCACGACACTGCCCAAATTTATCCCGTGAGAATGCCACTTCTTGTTCTACCTCTGGAATCCTATGTATCCTGAAATTCTGCTGACTCAGATATGAGAGGCAGACACGTATCGTCTCTCGCCTCAACACACTTCACCTCAAATACGCCTTTCCCCTTACATATACATGTAAAGAACTTACATTTTTACATATAAAATGAGTAAACAAGCCTTATACCAACTTATAACTAAAAATAAAGATATGTTTCGAAGGAAAACGGAACACAGAAAACACTAAGAAAAGTGTTCCTTTTCAGTGTTAACTCGTCAAATAACATGACCCAAAAAAAATTTTTTATATATATATATATATATATATATATATATATATATATATATATATATATATATATATATATATATATATATATATATATATATATATATATATATATATATATATATATATATATATATATATATATGTATATATATATATATATATATATATATATATATATATATATATATATATATATATATATATATATATATATATATATATATATATATATATATATATATATATATATATTTAGAAGGAAAACGGAACACAGAGGACACCAAGAAAAGTGTTCCTTTTCATGGTTAACTCGGCAAATAACATGACACACACACACAAAAAAAAAAGTTATATATATATATATATATATATATATATATATATATATATATATATATATATATATATATATATATATATATATATATATATATATATATATATATATATATATATATATATATGTATTATATATATATATATATATATATATATATATATATATATATATATATATATATATATATATATATATATATATATATATATATATATATATATATATATATATATATATATATATATATATATATATATATATATATATATATATATATATATATATATATATATATATATATATATATATATATATATATATATATATATATATATATATATATATATATATATATATATATTGATCGTTTATTTATTTTTTCTCGTCTTCAAGGACGCAAACTAGTGGTATTCATGTAAACAGTTTTGGTTCTATTGTTGAGGTTAATTGAGATATAGATCATGGAACTTACCTACTTTTGGAATAAATTTTAGTAAACTGTTACTGCTGTAAATGGAGCAGCAACATTCAATGTTTTGTTTTAGTATCTAACACTTATGTATTTATTTATATATTTTTTTTTTTTTTTTGTCCCCTATATAAATGTTTATTTGCCAGTCACATTTTTATTTATTTTTTTATTTATTTATTTATTTTTTTTATGGTAACTTGTACGCATTTATTGCGCAGTGATTATGATGCAATGGCTACCCAATATTATTGGGTCCAGCCATTCACCTGACTTACTTTAATCATATAATATCTACTTTTTAGAAATTATTTATTTATTTATATCCATCTGCATTTCATTAACATCATTAACATCATTATCATTGCTGATACTTTTCAGGTGGTGCTGATCCTCCCCTATCTCAGCTCGATGAGTAATCCATCGAGATTCTAGATCCCAAGAATGTCTCATGCATGGGTGTACTAACAAGGAGACACTCAATGACTACACCGTCCTTAACAAAAGGTAAAGCACTTGTGGGTATAGCAATATTAGGCCATAACGTTGTCTTAAATTTCTGCAATATAAAATATTTATGCTCCCAATTCAGAGTTTACAACCTAAAAGTTTAAACACAATGGTAATTTGTTATTCAAAAGTGTTAGGAACATTGTATATGTTTTTTTTTTTCATTCTTCAACCCAAAAACTATAAGAGCAATAAACAGGAAGGAAAAAAAATGGTGTTAACTTAATTCCTACCTCCTTTTCCCCTTACTAAGTTTGCTGTTGTGGTGGGTGAATGTGATAATCGGTCGTACTCAGGTACTTCCTCCCATAGCATATACCTATTTGTATTTTATCATAGGGGACTGCAACTTAGACACAAGATTTAAGTTATATTATACATTATAAGTTATATTACACATTATATCCTTATCTAGATTTACTGGTTTCTGTTACTTTTGTTCTTACCAATAAAACCAAAAAACACAATTAGCTTAGTTTCTGAAATAAGAAACAAGAATAATGCTGAAGAAGTTGCAGAGGCAGCCTACAAAGGGGAAGAAGTGGAAACTGAGGCAGTAGGTGTGGAGGAGGAGGCGCCTGCTTCACCACTTTCAGCACCAAAGATACAGCATCTGGGACCGGAATTGTCTGTCTGTCGACGACCCAAAGTGTCTTGACACCCCCCTCAACTTTTTTTTTCATTAACGTCTGCAACATTCGCGGTCTAAGATCTAATTTTCAATCTGTAGAACACCACCTCTCCTCTTCTAAACCTCATCTCCTATTCCTCACTGAAACTCAGGTGTCTGAGGCAACTGACAGTAGCCCCTTTTCTGTTCCCTCCTACTTTCTCTATCCTCATTTTCGATCCAAAGCTGGATGCTGCGTTTATGTGCGCAATGACTTAACCTGCTCTCGTGCCCACGCTCTTGAATCTTCCGAGTTTTCCACCATCTGGCTACGACTACAGAGTCACTCTCATACTAAATTTATCTGTGTTGTATACCTCTCACCTAACTCCTCTGACAATAAGAAATTCTTTGACTACTTAACTTCCAAAGTGGAGCATATTCTGACCCTCTTCCCTTTTGCAGAGATCTCCATTCTTGGAGACTTCAATGTTCACAACCAGCTTTGGCTTTCCTCTCCCTTCACTGACCATCCTGGTGAACTAGCCTACAACTTTGCTATCCTACATGAACTAGAGCAATTGGTGCAACACCATACTCGTATTCCTGACCGTCTTGGAGATACGCCCAACATTCTTGACCTTTTTCGTGACCTCTAATCCTGCTTATGCTGTCACCCTTTCTTTTCCGTTTGGCTCCTCCGATCACAATCTCATATCTTTGTCTTGTCCTATCGCTCCAATCCCCCTTCAGGATCCCCCTAAGCGAAGGTGCCTCTGGCGTTTTGTCTCTGCTAGTTGGGGGGACCTGAGGAGGTATTTTGCTGATTTTCCTTGGAATGACTTCTGCTTCCGTGTCAGAGACCTATCTTTGTGTGCTGAGCACATAACAGAGGTGATAGTGTCTGGCATGGAAGCATACATTCCTCACTCTTTTTCTCGTTCTAAACCTTCTAAACCTTGGTTTAACACAGCTTGCTCTTGTGCTATACATGATAGAGAGATGGCCCACAAAAGGTACTTAAGCCTTCCATCACCAGAATCTCATGCACTTTATATTTTTGCCTGGAACCATGCCAAGTCTGTTCTCCAACTAGCCAAAGACTCCTTCATTAACAGAAAATGTCAAAACCTTTCAAGATCTAACTCCCCTCGTGACTTCTGGCATCTAGCCAAAAATATCTCCAATAACTTTGCTTCTTCTCCTTTCCCTCCTCTATTTCAACCAGATGGCACCACTGCTATCACATCTATTTCTAAAGCTGAACTCTTCCCTCAAACCTTTGCTAAAAACTCTATCTTGGACGACTCTGGGCTTGTTTCTCCCTCTCCTCCACCCTCTGATTACTTCATGCCATGTATTAAAATTCTTCGCAATGATGTTTTCCATGCCCTCGCTGGCCCAAACCCTCGGAAGGGTTATCGACCTGATGGGGTCCCTCCTATTGTTCTCCGAAACTGTGCCTCCATGCTTGCACCTTGCCTAGCCAAACTCTTTCAGCTCTGTCTGTCAACATATACCTTTCCTTCTTGCTGGAAGTTTGCCTACATTCAACCTGTTCCTAAAAAGGGTGACCGTTCTAATCCCTCAAACTACCGTCCTATTGCTTTAATTTCCTGCCTATCTAAATGTTTTTTCATCTATCCTCAACAGGAAGATTCTTAAACATTTGTCACTTCACAACCTTCTATCTGATCGCCAGTATGGGTTCCGTCAAGGCCGCTCTACTGGTGATCTTCTGGCTTTCCTTACTGAGTCTTGGTCATCCTCTTTTAGAGATTTTGGTGAAACTTTTGCTGTTGCCTTGGTCATATCAAAAGCTTTTGATAGAATCTAGCACAAAGCTTTGATTTCCAAACTACCCTCCTACGGTTTCTATCCTTCTCTCTGTAACTTCATCTCAAGTTTCCTTTCTGACCGTTCTATTGCTGCTGTGGCAGACGGTCACTGTTCTTCTCCTAAATCTATTAACAGTGGTGTTCCTCAGGGTTCTGTCCTGTCACCCACTCTCTTCTTATTATTCATTAATGATCTTCTAAACCAAACTTCTTGTCCTATCTTCTCCTACGCTGATGATACCACCCTGCACTTTTCCACGTCTTTTCATAGACTTTCAACCCTTCAGGAGGTAAACATTTCACGCAGGGAAGCCACAGACCGCTTGACTTCTGATCTTTCTAAAATTTCTGATTGGGGCAGAGCAAACTTGGTATTGTTCAATGCCTCAAAAACTCAATTCCTCCATCTATCAACTCGACACAACCTTCCAGACAACTATCCCCTCTTCTTCAATGACACTCAACTGTCCCCCTCTTCTACAGTGAACATCCTCGGTCTGTCCTTTACTTATAATCTGAACTGAAAACTTCACATCTCATCTTTAGTTAAAACAGCTTCTATGAAATTAGGTGTTCTGAGACGTCTCCGCCAGTTTTTCTCACCCCCCTAGCTGCTAACTCTGTACAAGGGCCTTATCCGTCCATGTATGGAGTATGCTTCACATGTCTGGGGGCGTTCCACTCATACTGCTCTTCTAGACAGGGTGGAATCAAACGCTTTTCGTCTCATCAACTCCTCTCCTCTAACTGACTGTCTTCAGCCTCTCTCTCACTGTCGCAATGTTGCATATCTGTTTGTCTTCTACCGCTATTTTCATGCTAACTGCTCTTCTGATCTTGTTAACTGCATACCTCCCCTCCTCCCATGGCCTCGCTGCACAAGACTTCTTTCTCTCACCCCTATTCTGTCCACCTCTCTAATGCAAGAGTTAACCAGTATTCTCAATCATTCATTCCTTTCTCTGGTAAACTCTGGAAATCCCTGCCTGCTTCTGTATTTTCACCTTCCTTTGACTTGAATTCCTTCAAGAGCGAGGTTTCAAGACACTTCTTCATGAATTTTTGACCACTGCTTTGACCCTTTTATGGGACTGGCATCTCAGTGGGCATATTTTTTTATCAGATTTTTGTTGGCCTTGGCCAGTACTCTTCGTATATAAAAAAAAAAAACTAATCCCAGTATTACTGACTGTGATCCTTCCTTAATATCTATCCATATAGACTCTGTTTTGATATCTGTTTTAATTTTGTTGTTAATACAACATTGTAATGTGTTCCTAACGTACAGCGCGACGCCTCCTCCTCGGCTGTTTTCCCTGTTTCTATAGAACAGTGTATAACTATCAATCTTAACCTTTGGATTAAATACTTTTCCTGGCATACCTAACCAAGTTTCTGTTAAAGTAATGATATGAAGGTTCTCTACAAATGCCATTCCTCTAAGCAAGTCTATTTTATTCAAAATACTTCTTCAATTTGTCTAGGAAACACTTAAGCTATTCCCCGCCTTCTCTGAGCTAGTTACCTCTCTAGATTTAACTAATTTGTTCTTCATTTCGTCCTCACAACCCCTTCCTTCCTCCTGATTGACGAAAAAATCGCTGGAGTGTAGTTACCTCGTTCTCGAGTGCTCCGGCCAAAACCCGAGTAACCTAACGTGATAAATGCATTCCATCCATGGCATACAAGGTGTCCTTGCCATAGGGGAGGTTCCAGTTGTCGATAAACGTCCACCCACTACTCTCGCAATGATTCGTGAGCCTGTGATTCACTATAATACGAATGGAGAGTCACTCAGCACCAACTCCTCCCCTCGACAAGACATCACATACCACAGGGATCCCTCCCTTTTCCCTAATCTTACCCAAAGCCTGCCTAAACTCCTTGAACAGCTCCTCATTTCTGAGCTTACCAAGGTCATTGCCTTCCTCGCTGAGAAAACACCTCACCAAGGTCATTCTCTCCCACGCTAAGAAAAACAATGTGCTTGGTCTCATAATTTTTCAAGCACGTGTCTACCCTGTCTGCTACCTTCCCTATCCCAGCCCCAGGCAAACACACTACGATTCCTATCTCTGGTACAAAACGCACTAAGTGCCTAACCTGACTATCACCGAGCATAAACACTACCTTGGGGCAGGGTAAGTGTGTCTGCCCTCTTCTTCTTCCCCTTGTCTCCCCCCGCCACGTCCACCTCCTCCTCCATCACTCCCTCAAATGCACTGAAGAGATTCCTCATCTCCAAGTAGCACGCCTCCAGGCGAGGCGCCTTGAGGACCTTTAACCTCTTGGCGACCCTGCACATAACCGACCACTGCTCCTCCGTCGCCTTACCAGGTAAGGTGACGGCGGGACACGACCCTCCCTCAGGTGCTGAGATCCTCTCAGAAAACTCAGTCTGTAGGTCTGGGATCCTCTCACGAATCTCAGCCTGCACCTCCGGGATCCTTCAATGGAACTCAGCCTCCACCTCTGAGACCTTCACAACGAAGGTTTCTAGAACAGGAGAAATAACACAACCAGACGATTCAACAACACAAGGTGCCACGTCTACACTAGCCAGCTTTAGCGTTAGGTAACTGCTCACTAAACAAGTTCGTTCGCTAGGAACTCTGACCTGAGATTGAGGAACTCTGATACTGACAGGGAGGGTGTTTGCTCACGTAGTGAGCCACCTGTGCTGGCAGCTGCTGGTACAGTTGTCAGTGTATCTAAGGAAGATTCTGCCCCTTATGTATGTACTGCTCCACTACTTGCAAAGGTAGGAGTGGATAGCAACAATGTAAAATACATTTTTTTGTTAATGTTCTGTTTTTTCATATATTTCGCACCCATCCATTTTAACGTTTTGATACCTAAGAAGCTCAAAATAAACTCATAATACACATTTCTCGTAATGTCTTTCCGTTTCCCTTTACAGAGCATTTTCCATGTATTTTGGAGTTTTTGTACGTATGAAGCTGAAAAAAACACAAAATGCTTTTTTTTTTTGGTATTTATTCTATTTTCCATAAAGAGTGTTTTACATTTCTTTTTAGCGTTTTATGACAGAAATACCTCTAAACACTCAAAACACATGTTTTTCGTAAGGTTATTTTCTATTCCCAAATAGTGTGGTTTCCATGCTTTTTTAGCGTTTTGGTGCCTAGCATGCTCGGAAGCACTCAAAATACACGTTTTTTGGAAATTTCGTTTTCTTTCCTTATATATGGCGTATTGCATGCATTTTGGTGTTTTTTTTTTTTCTCTCTCTCTCTTTTGTACCTAAACGGTGAAATCCACTGAAAATACAAGTTTTTAGTAATGTTTTGTTTCTCTTATAGAATAGTATTTAACCGTTTTAACGTTTTGTTACCTAAGAAGCTCAAAAACACTCATATATACGTTTCTCGTAAAGTTCTTTTGTTTCTCCATATTGTATACTTTCGCTTTTGTACGTATGAAGCTAAAAGAAATTAAAATAGTTTTTTGAGGAAATGTTATTTGGTAATCAAGTAGCTCAAAACACTCAATAGATATGTTTTTCGTAAGAATTTTATATATATATATATATATATATATATATATATATATATATATATATATATATATATATATATATATATATATATATATATATATATATATATATATATATATATATATTCCCAAATAGCGTACGTTTTGGTGCCTAACATGCTAATAAAACACTCAAAGACATGTTTCTTGAGATCTCATTTTTTTTTTTTCTAATATAGGGTACTTCGTATATATCTTGGCGTTTTGGTGGCTACAATGTAAAATACCCTGATTATACACGATTTTGGTAATGTTATTATGTTTCTCCATATAGGGTGGTATTCATGCGTTATGAGGTTTTGGTACAGAAGGTCATAATACATAATGATTTTTCGTTTCCCCATATACGAGTAGGTTACTTTGCATGCTTTTTGGCGTTTTTGTAACTATCTCAAAAACACTCAAATACTTGTTTTTAGTAATGTTATTATGTTTATTGCCACGTTTTAACATTTTGGTACGTAAGAAGTTAAAAGAAAAAGAAAAAGACACGTTTTTGGTAATGTTATTTTGTATTCCCATATTGGGTGATTTCCATACTTTTTAACGTGTTGGTGACTGACACTCTCAAAAACACTCAAAAGACACTTTTCTGGGCATATCGTTTCCTCTCTCCATATAATAGGTTTTGCATGCATTTTTTTTTTGCGTGTTATTACCTAACTGTGAAAAATACTCAGATTTCACGTTTTTCGTAACGTTATTCTGTTCTACCATTTAGATTAGTATTCATACGTTTTAGCTCAAAAATCCTCATACATAATACATGTTTCTAATAATGTCGTTTTTCTTTCCCTATAGTTGGTACTATCCATGGATTTGGGCGTTTTTCTACGTAGTAAGACCGAAAACATTCAAAATACTTGTTTTTGGCAATTTTATTCAGTTTCTCCATAAGTGGTATTTTGTGTTTGTTTAAGCGTTTTGGTATATAAGTAACGGAAAAACACTGAAAAGAGACGTTATTGGTAAAGTTGTTTTGTTTTCCCATATTGGGTGTTTTCCTAGATTTTAAGTATTTTGGTGACTAGCTCGCACATAAACACTCAAAAGACACGTTTCTGGAAATCATTTTTTTTTTTATTTTTCCTATATAGTGTTTTTCTAAATGACAAGCTCAGAAACTCTCAAAATATTCATTTTTGGTAATGTTATTTTCTTTCTGCATAAAGGATCTTTTAAATGCGTTATTGCGTTTTTATACGAAAGTAGCTGATTAACACTGAAAAGAGACTTTTTTTGGTAATGTTGTTTTGTCTTTCAATACAGGTGCTTTGCATACTTTTTAGTGTTCTGGTGCCTAACACACTTATATACACTCAAAAGACATTTTCTTCTATTTAGTTTCCTTACCTCATGTAAGATTGCATGCAATCTGTCGTTTTGTTACCTGACAATGTGAAAAAACACTCAAAATTCATGCTTTTTGGTAATGTTGTTCTGATTCTCCATTTAAATTGTTATTCATGCGTTTTCAAGTTTAAGTATCTTAAAACCTTAAAATCACTCAAATAATTGTGGTTGGTATTGTTATTATGCTTCTCCATAAAGTGTTTTGCATGCGTTTGAGCTTTTTTTTTGTATATAAGAAGCTTAAAATCACTTAAAAGAAAAACAAACTTTTCTTTATGTATTGTATTCTCATATTTTCTGGTGATATCGATTTGTTTCCTCAAACAGGAGGTTACATTGACTTTGGCGTTTTGGAAACTAACAATGTGAAAACCCTCGAAATACACGTTTTTGGTTATGTTGTTTTGTTTCTCTGTGTAGAGTGCTATAGTGTTTTGATGCCTAAAAGGTTTAAAAACACTCATAAAACAAGTTTGTGTAAATGTCTTTTCGCTTCCCCATATAGGATACTTTCTATATGTATTGGCGCTGTGATATGTAATAATCTGAAAACACTTAAAATACTTGTTTTTGGTAATGTTATTATTTCTTCACCTAAGGTGCGTTTTTGTGTTCTGGTATGTAAATAGCTCTAAAACACGGAAGAGACATCTTTTTTATAATGTTTTGTTTTCCAAATAGAGAACTTTCCTTGCGTTTTAGCGTTTTGGTACCTATTACTGTTAAAAACACTTATAAAACAGGTTTATGGAAATCTCGTTTCCCCATATGTTTGCATTTTCGTTGGCGTTTTCATACCTAATTGTGTTAAATACTCTCAAAATACACCTTTTTGATAATGTTCTGTTTATATAGAGTGCTATTCATGCGTTTTCGAGTTTTGGTACCTAAGAAGCTCAAATACACTTGTAATACACTTTTTTTTCGAAATGTTCTTTCGTTTCCCTATATAGGATACTGTCCATGTTTTTTTTTTTTTGTTTTTTTTGTCGATTTTGTACATTAGAAATTCAAAGTCACTGAAAATATTTTTGGGTAATATTGGTACGTAAGTAGCTGAAAAAAAATATTTAAGAGCCACTTTTTAGGAAAAGTTGCTTTCTATCCCAATAAAAGGTTGCTTTCCATGCTTTTTAGCGTTTTGGTGCCTAACTCATTCATAAACACTCAAAAGATACGTTTCTGAAAGTGCCGTTTCTTTTCCCCTTATAGGGTGCTTTGCATTTATTTTGGCATTTTGGTACCTAGGAATGTGAAATATACTAAAAATAAACGTTTTTGGTGATACTATTTTGTTTCTCCATAAAGAGTGCTATTCATTCTTTTTAGCGTTTTGGTACGCAAGAAGCGGGAAAACATTGAAGTTTATCATAATGTTTTGGTGCCTAACACACTCATAAAAACTCAGAATGTATGAAAATGACGTTTTCTTTCCCCATATACGGTGCTCTGAATGTATTTTGGCGTTATGGCACCTAAAAATGGGAAATACATTGAAATACAAGTTTTTCTGTAATGTTCTTTTTCCTCTATATAGAGTGCTATGCATGTATTTCACCTTTTTGATACATAAAAAGCTCGAAAACACTCATTATGCACCTTTCTTGTAATGTATTTTCGTTTTCCCGGATAAAGTACTTTGCATGCATTTTGGCGTTTTTGTATGTAACAAACTCAAAAGTTTCAAAATTCTTGTTTTTTGTAGTTATTTTGTTTCCTATAACGAGCGTTTTGCATGTATTTTATCGTTTTGTCACGTAAGTAGCTCAAAGTAAGTAGCTGGAAGTTTGCCTACATTCAGCCTGTTCCTAAAATGGGTGACCGTTCTAATCCCTCAAACTACCGGCCTATTGCTTTCATTTCCTGCCTATCTAAAGTTTTTGAATCTATTCTCAACAGAAAGATTCTTAAACATCTATCACTTCACAACCTTCTATCTGATTGCCAGTATGGGTTCCGTCAAGGCCGCTCTACTGGAGATCTTCTGGCTTTCCTTACTGAGTCTTGGTCATCCTCTTTCAGAGATTTTGGTGAAACTTTTGCTGTTGCCTTGGACATATCAAAAGCTTTTGATAGGGTCTGGCACAAAGCTTTGATTTCCAAACTACCCTTCTACGGCTTCTATCCTTTCCTCTAGAACTTCATCTCTAGTTTCCTTTCTGACTGTTCTATTGCTGCTGTGGTAGACGGTAACTGTTCTTCTCCTAAATCTATTAAAAGTGGTGTTCCTCAGGGTTCTGTCCTGTCACCCACTCTCTTCTTATTATTCATTAATGATCTTCTAAACCAAACTTCTTGTCCTATCTTCTCCTACGCTGATGATATCACCCTGCACTCGTCCACGTCTTTTCAAAGACGTCCAACCCTTCACGAAATAAACATTTTACGCAGGGAAGCCACAGAACGCTTGACTTATGTTCTTTCTAAGATTTCTGATTGGGGCAGAGCAAACTTGGTATTGTTCAGTGCCTCAAAAACTCAATTCCTCCATCTATTAACTCGACACAACATTTCAGACAACTATCCCCTCTTCTTCAATGACATTCAACTGTCCGCCTCTTCTGCACTGAACATCCTCGGTCTGTCCTTTACTTATAATCCGAACTGGAAACTTCACATCTCATCTCTAGCTAAAACAGCTTCTATGAAGTTCGGTGTTCTGAGACATCTCTGCCAGTTTTTCTCACCCTCCCCCCCTACAGCTGCTAACTCTGTACAAGGGCCTTATCCGTCCATGTACGGAGTATGCTTCACATTTCTGGGGTGATCCACTCATACTGCTCTTCTAGACAGGGTGGAATCAAAAGCTTTTCGTCTCATCAACTCATCTCCTCTAACTGACTGTCTTCAGCCTCTCTCTCATCCCCGCAATGTTGCATCTCTACCTGTCTTCTACCGCTATTTTCATGTTAACTGCTCCTCTGATCTTGCTAACTGCATACCTCCCCTCCTCCCACGGCCTCGCTGCACAAGACTTTCTTCTTTCTCTCACCCATATTCTGTCCACCTTTCTAACCCAAGAGTTAACCAGTATTCTCAATCATTCATCCCTTTCTCTGGTAAACTCTGGAACTCCCTGCCTGCTTCTGTATTTCTACCTTCCTATGGTTTGAATTCCTACAAGAGAGATGTTTCAAGACACTTATCCTTCAATTTTTTACTACCGCTTTGGACTCTTTTATGGGACTGGCATTTCAGTGGGCATTTTTTTTTTCGGATTTTTGTTGCCCTTGGCCAGTGTCCCTCCTACATTAAAAAAAAAAAAATATATATATATATATATATATATATATATATATATATATATATATATATATATATATATATATATATATATATATATATATATATATATATATATATATATATATATATATATATATATATATATATATATTTTTTTTTTTTTTTTTTTTTTTTTTTTTTTTGTGTAGCAAGCTCATAAGCACTTAAGAGACACGTTTTCTGGAAATGTTGTTTCTTTTTACCATATAAGGTTTCACGCATGTATTTTGTCGTTTTGGTACCTAAAATTGTGAGATACTCTGAATATACTTGTTTTGGTAATGTTGATCTGTTTCTCCATATAGAGTTCTATTCTTCCGTTTTTTTTTTTTTTTTTATGTTTTTCCATATAAAATGCTATTTATACATTTTATCGTTTCGGTACTCAAGAGACTTAGAAACACTTACAATACATGTTTCTTGTAATATCATTTTGTTTCCCAAATAGGATAACTTCCATGTATTTTAGCATTTTTGAACGTAAGAAGCTCCAAAACACTGATAATACACGTTTTTCTCTATAGAGGGTGTTTAAGATATGTTTTACCGTTTTAGTACGTAAGAAGCATAAAAATACTAAGAATGGTATTTATTTTTTTATTTTATTTTTTTCAATATAGGGTGATTTCCATGCATTCTAGCGTTTTGGAGTTGTACCTAATAATCTAAAAAAAAAAAAAGTACAAGTTTTTTGGTAATGTTACTCTGTTTTTTTTTCCATAATGAGTGCATTTCACTCGTTTTGCTATTTGATAATTAAGAAGGTAAAAAAAAAACATAATACATGTTTCTCATGGTGTTTTCTTTTTCCCATATAAGATATCTTATATGCATTTTGGTATTTTAGTATCTAACGAGCTCAAAAACACTTATAATACACGTTATTCCTAATGTTCTTCTACTTCTTTAAATCCCCTGCTTATCATGCATTTTGTCGTTTTTGATACCTAAGAAGGTGAAAACACTCAAAACACACGTTTTTGGTAATCTCTTTCTCTATTTAGAGTGCTTTTTCGGCGTTTTAGTGTTCTGGTACCTAAAAATCTCAAAAATACATATAATACATATTTCTTTTTTAACTCTTTCGCATTCATGGTATTTTGCTTACGTTTTCGCGTTTTTTGTACGTAACAAGCTGAAAAACACGGAAAACATGCGTTTTTGGTAATGTAATTCTGTTTTTCCATGATGTGTGTTTTGCATGCGTTTTAGCATTTTGGTACGTAGAAAATTCAAAGCACTCAAAAGACGCGTTTTTTTTTTTTTTTCGGTATAGGCAGCTTTCCATGTATTCTAGCGTTTTAGTGACTAAAAAACTCACAATCACTAAAAAGACACGTTTCTGGTAATGTCGTTTAATTTCCCCACATAGAGTGCCTTGTATGCATTTTCGCGTTTTGGTATCTAACAATGTAAAAAAAAAAAAAAAAGTAAAATAAAACAAATAATAAACGTTTTTGTTAATTACCTTTTTTTCGTTTTTCCATATAGAGTGCTATTCACGTATTTTAGAGTTTTCATACCTAAGAAGCTCAAAAGCATTCATAACAGATGTTTCTCGTAATGTCCTTTTGTCTCCCGATATAGAGTCCTTTGGAGGCATTTTGGTGTTTTCGTACCTAACATTGTAAAAACACTCAAAACAAACGTGTTGATAATATTGTTCTGTTTTTCCATATAAAGTGCCAGTCACGCGTTTTAGCTTTTTGGTACCTTAGAAGCTCAGAAAACTTATAATACACTTTTCTTGTAATTTTCTTTTTTTTTCCCGTATAGGTTATTTTCAATGCATTTTAGGGTTTTTATAGGTAACAGGCTCAAAAATTTGAAAATACACGTTTTTGATAATCATATTCTCTTTCTCCATAAAGGGTGTTTTGCATGCGTTTTATCATTTTAGTACGTAAAAAGCTAAAAAAAACACTTAAAAAACATATTTATGGTAATGTTATTTGGTATTTCAATATAGGTTACCTTACATAGATTTTGGCGTTTTGGTTCCTAAAATTTTGATAAACACTGAAAAGGCACGTTTCTGGCATTATAATTTTGTTTCACCATAATGGGTTCTTTGCATTCATTTCGAAGTTTCTGTATCTAAAAAAGCTGAATAAACTCAAAATACGCATTTTTGGTAATGTTACATTATTTCTTCGTAAAGAGTGTTTCCATAAGTTTTAGTCTTCGTACAAAACAAGTTTATAAACCTTTAAAAGAAACGTTTTTGCTAATCCTTTTGTATTACAATATAAAATGCTTTCCATAGATTTTCGCGTTTTGGTGCCTAAAACACTCAATAATAATAAAAAGACAATTTTCTGGTAATATTGTTTCTTTTCTTCATATACAGTGTTTTGCATGCATTTTGGCGTTTTGGTTAATTAACAATGTGAAAAACTGAAAATTTGCGCTATTGGTAATATGTTTCTATTGTCCATATGGAGTGCAATTCCAGCGTTTTTGCGTTTTGCTACATAAAAATGTGAAAATAAAAACACTCATAATACATGTTTTTGATGATATCACTTTGTTTTATCATTAAGGTTACTTTGCAGGCATTTTGATTTTCTTTTTTTTTGTCTAAGATCAAAAATACTTAAAAGTACATGATTTAGGTAACGTTATCCATTTCCCCATATAAAGTACTTTTCACGCGTTTTAGTGTTTTGGTAGTTAAAAAGCTCAAAAACACTCATTATACACGTTGTTTGTAAGATCTTTTTATTTCACAAAATAGGGTAAATAGTATGCATTTTGGCGTTTTTGTATGCATGAAACTCAGCCAACGCTCATAATACACGGTTTTTTTTTTATAATATTATCTATCGTTCTGTTTGTTTTGGGTGCTCTTTAGCTTTTTGGTTTGAAAGAAGCACTCAGAAGACACGTTTCAGGAAATGTTTTGTAGTCCCCTAAAGGGAACTTTCCATACTTTTAAGCGTTTTGGTGCCTAATACGATCAAAAACACTCAAAATACATATATCTGACTATGTGACTTCGTTTCCATATATAAGATGCTTTCAAAGCATTTTGGCGTTTTAGTACTAACAATGTAAAAGTCACTCAAAACAAGTTTTTCGTAATGTTGTTTTCTCAATATAGTGTGCTATTCACGCGTTTTAGAGTTTTGGTACCTATAAACTTCGAAAACACTTATAGTATATATTTCTTGCAATAATGTGCATTGTTTCCCCATATAAGGTGCTTCCCATGCATTTTTGGCGTTTTCGTACCTGACAATGTGAAAAACACTCAGTCTTGTAATATTGTTTCCTTACCCGTTTACTATTCTTTGCATGCATTTGGCGTTTTCTGTATGTAAGAAGCTCAAAAACAAAGAAAATACACACTTTTATTTATTTATTATTTCTTTTTAAAAGTGTGGTTTTGCATGCGTTTTAGCATTTTGTTACGTGAAAAGCTCAAAACACCTAAAAGACACGCTTTTGGTTATTTTGCATTCCAATATAAGGTGCTTTTCATGCATTTTAGCGTTTTGGTGCCAGAAACGATCATAAACACTGAAAAGACATGTTTCTGGTAATGTCATATATATATATATATATATATATATATATATATATATATATATATATATATATATATATATATATATATATATATATATATATATATATATATATATATATATATATATATATATATATATATATATATATATATATATATATATATATATATATATATATATATATATATATATATATATATATATATATATATATATATATATATATATATATATATATATATATATATATATATATATATATATATATATATATATATATATATATATATATATATATATATATATATATATATATATATATATATATATATATATATATATATATATATATATATATATTTTTTTTTTTTTTTTTTTTTTTTTTTTTTTTTTTATGCATTTCCTTTTTGGTGTCTAACAATGCGAAAAAAAAAACACTGAAAATACTCGTTTTTGGTAATGTTGTGTTTCTATATATAGATTGCTATTAACGAGTTTTTTTTTTTTTTTGCGTTTATTTATTTATTTATTTATTTTTTTTTTTTAGCTAATAAACTAAAAAAAAAAAATTCACAATGCACAATTCTGGAAGTATCGATTTATTTCACATGAGCTTTTGTACCTAGCACTCTCAAAATAAGACAAGTTTCTGGTAAAGTCGTTTCCTTTCCACACATATAGTGTGTGTGTTTTTTTTTTTTTTTATGCATTTTGGCGTTTTGGTGTTTTGGTATCTAACAATGTGAAAAACACTGAAAATACACACTTTTTTTTGTAATGTTAATCTGTTTACCCGTATAAAGTGCTACTCACCCATTATTTTTTTTTAACTTTTGGTATCCAAGAAGCTCAAAAACACTGATTATGTCCGTTTTTCATAATGTCCTTTTATTTCCTCATTCAGAGTGGTTTTGGCGTTTTGGTATCTAACGAGCTCAAAAACACAAAACACGTTTTTGGTATCTTTGTTTTGTTTCTTTAAATCAAGTCTTCTGCATGCATTTTTGGCGTTTTGGTACCTAATAAGGATAAAAAAAAAAAACACTTAAAGCACACATTTTTTTGTAAAGTTGTTTTGTTTCTCCACATAGAGCTTTTTCCATGCGTTTTAGTGTTTTAATGCATAAAAAGCTCAAAAACCCCGATCATACGTGTCTGGTAATACTTTTCCTTTCCCAATAAAGGGTATTTTCGATGTATTTAGGCGTTTTGGTACCTAGGAACCTACAAAAACACTCAAAATTCACGGCTTTGGTAATGTTATTCTGTTTCTCCATAAATGGTGTTTTTTTTTTTTGTGTATGCATGTTAGCTTTTTAGCATGGAAAAAGCTTAAAAACACTCAAACACACGTTTTTGGTAATATTGTTTTGAACTCCCATACAGGGTTCCTTCTATGCTTTTTTAGTATCTTGGTGTATAAATCAATAAAAAATAAATAAATAAATAAAGGGTAAGTTTTTGGTGGTTATTCTGTTTTTTTTTTTTTCCATATTAAGTGCTATTCACGCCTTTAGTGATTTGATACCTAAAAAAAAAAAAACTCATTATACACGTTTCTCGTAATGTCCATTAATTTCCCCATATAGGTACTTTGCATGCATTCTAGTGTTTAGAACATAACAATGTAAAAAAACACACAAAATGTTTTTTGGTAATGTATTGTGCTATTTTCTCCATATAGAGTGCTTTTCACGCGATTTACTCTTTTGGTACCCAAGAGGCTCAAAAACACTCATTATACAAGTTTCTGGTAATATTGTTACGTTTCCCAATATAGGGTACGTTGGCATTGGCATTTGGGTATTCTGGCGTTTTTGTACGTAAAATGCAGGGTTTTTGTGATCTTATTCTTTCTGGCCCAAAAAAAAGTGTTTTGCATGCGTTTTATCGTTTTAGAGTGAAGACGCTTAAAACACTAAAAAACTTGTAATGTTTCTTACAATACTACACATGGTGCTTTCCATTCTTTTTAGCGGTTTGGTGCCTAACACTTTCAAAAAGCATAAAACAACCAAAAAAAAAGTTTCTGGTAATGTCATTTCGATTCTATTATTCGGGCTTTTAATTGTATTTTGGCGTTTTGGTACATCAAAAAAACTTTCAAATTACACGTTTTTGGTAATATTATTCTGTTTTTCCATATAAAGTGCTGTTTGTCTTTCAGTGTTTTGATACTTTAGAAGCTCAGTAACACTTATAATACAAATTTCTTGTAATATCGTTTCATTTCCCATATAGGGCATTCTGCATGCATTTTAGCGTTTTGTACAGAAGTTCAAAAACGCTGAAAATAAACGTTTTTGTTAATGATATTGTTTCTTTCATGCATACGAAGTTCAAAAACAGCAAAAAAAAAATAAATAAATAAATAAATTTGTAATGTTGTTTTGTATTCCAATATAGGGTGTTTTCCATGTATTTTAGCGTTTTGGTGGTTAAAACGTTGAGAACACTGAAAAGGCACATTTCTGGTAATGACGTTTTGTTTCTTCACAGAGACTGCGTTGCATGCATTTTCGAGTTTTCGTACCTAACAATCTCAAAAATACTCAAAACACGTTTTTTTTTTTTTTTTGCAATGTGTTTGTGCTTCGAGAGTGCTATTTACGGGTTTTAGCATTTTGATACCTAAGGAGGTGAATAACAACATTCATAATACACGTTTCTGGCAGTATTTTTTTTTTTTCACAATATAGAGTACTTTGCATGGATTTTGACGTTTTTGTGCGTTAGAAGCTCAAAAAGCTTAAAATCCACAGTTTTGATAATGTTATTCTATTTCTTAATAAAAGGTGTTTTGCGTGCGTTTTTGCGTTTTGATATGGAAGAGCCTAAAAAAAAAAACACGCAAAAGAAACTTTGTTGGTAATATTATATTTTATTATAATATAAGATGATTTTCATGCTTTGTAGCGTTTTGGTACATAACAAACTCAGAAACACTAAAAAGACGCGTTCACGTAATGTCATTTATTTTTCCCATATAGAGTGCTTTTACGCAGTTTGGAGGTTTGGTGCCTAACAACGATAAAAGTATCAAAACCGTTTTTGGTAATGTTGTTTTGTTTTTCTAATATAGAGTGTTATTCATGGTTTGTAGAGTTTTGGTACCTAAGAAGATGAAAAATACTTACAATAGATGTTTATCGTAATGTCCTTTTCTTTCCTTTTATCGGGTTCTTTCCAAGCATTTTGGCGTTTTGGTAACTAACAATATAAAAAGACTCAAAACGTGTTTTTAGTAATCTGTTACTCCATATAAAGACCCAATCACACGTTTTGGCATTGTAGTACCTAAGATATTCAGAAACATTTATCTATAAGACATAATTCTTGTAATATCGTTTCCTTTCCCATATAGGGTTCTTTGCATGCATGTTGTCTTTTTTTTTTTTGTACGTAAAAAGCTCAAAAACACACGTTGATGGTAATGTTATTTTATTTCTCCATAACGGGTGTTTTGCATACGTTTTAGCGTGTTGGTACGTAAGCTCAGAAACATTCAAAAGATAACGTTTTTTTATTAGGTTTTGTATTCCAGCGTTTTAGTGCCTAAAACGCTGAAAAAAAGACGTTTCTGTTTTTTTTTTTTTTTCATATATCATGCTTTACATGTATTTTGGCGTTTTCGTGTGTTTTGCTTCCGTATTAGTATGGAAGCTTTGGTACGTGAGAAATTCTAATAACACTCAAAAGACATGTTTTCATAATTTTGTTTTGTATTCCATATAGTGTGATTTGCATGGTTTTTAGCGTTTTGGTTTCTACCGCGCTCAAAAATATTCAAAAGACGCGTTTCGTTTCCCCGTATAGGAAGCTTTCCATGCATTTTGGTGGTATAATACTTAATAATGTAGAAAAAAAAAAAAACTCAATGTATACGTTTTTGGTAATCTTCTGTTTCTCGATATAGAGCGTTATTCATGTGTTTCACTGTTTTAGTACCTAAGGAGCTAAAAAAAAATAAATAAGAAAAAATCACGTTTTTCGGAATGTCATTTCGTTTCCTAAGATAGGGCATGTTGCATGTATTTTGGCGTTTTTATATTTAACAAACTGAAAAACACTAATATAGATAGTTTTTAATAACATTTTATTTTTTTATGCAGTTTTTGGCATGCGTTTTACCGTTTTGATACCTAAGTAGCTCAAAAACACTGAAAAGAGACATTTTTGGTAATATTCTTTTGTATTCCCATATAGGGTGCTTTCCATGCTTTTTACCGTTTTGGTGCATAGCATGCTTATAAACACGCAAAAGACACCTTTCTTGAAAAACTCATTTCGTTTCCTCTTTTATATGCATTTTGATGTTTTGGTACCTATCAATGCTAAATACATCCAAAACACACGTTTCTGATATTAATTTGTTTCTCCATATATAGTGGTATTTGTGATTTTTTTGTGTTTTAGTGCCTTAGAAGTTCAAAAACACTCATAATACATGTTTCTCAAGAAAACACTCAAAGACACGTTTTTTCATAATTTTTGTTAATATATATATATATATATATATATATATATATATATATATATATATATATATATATATATATATATATATATATATATATATATATATATATATATATATATATATATATATATATATATATATATATATATATATATATATATATATATATATATATATATATATATATATATATATATTTTTTTTTTTTTTTTTTTTTTTTTTTTTATTCACTTGTAATGTGTTTTTCATGGATTATTTAAGCGTTTTGATGCTTAAAATGCAGAAAACACTGAAACGATTTGTTTCACAGAATGTCTTTTCGCTTCCCCCTGTAAGAGGCTTTTCATGCATTTTGGTATTTTGCTTGCTTACAATGTGAAACACTAAAATAACACGTTTTTGAAAATGTTCTGTTTCTCCATATAAAATAGTATTAACGCACTTTCGCGTTTTGGTAGCAAAAAAGCTCAAAAAACATTCATAACACACGTTTCTCGTAATGTCTTTTTGTCTCTAAATATAGGGTATTTTTATGCATTTTGGCGTTTTTCTACTCAAGAAGTTCAAAAAACACTCAAAATACTTGTTTTTGTTAATGTTATTCTGTTTTCTATAATACCCTATAATACTTTCTATAATACTCAAAATATACATTTTTGGTAATCTTATTTTGTTTCTCTGTAAGGGGTGTTTTGCATGCATTTTAGCATTTTAATACGGTAAAAAGACAATTTTGGTAATATCCTTTCGTATTCTAGTATAGGGTGCTTTTCATGCATTTTAGTATTTTAGTACCTAAAACGATCAAAAACACTAAAAGCTCTCGTGTTGGGTATTATCATTCCTTTTCCCCATATACAGTAGTCTGCATCCATTTTGGCCTTCTGGTATCTAACAATGTGAAAAACATTCAAAATACATGTTTTTGGTAATGTTGTACTGTTTCTTCATATTGAATCCTATTCACGCGTTTTTGTCTTTTGGTACCAAATAATCTCAAAAAACCCTCAGAATACACAGTTCTGCTAGTATCATTTTTTTTTTTTCATCACATAGGGTATTTTGCATGCATTTTAATGGTTCTCTCCCTTACAAGTTGAAAAATACTAAAAACACACATTTTTGCTGATGTTATTCACCTTCTATATATAGGGTGTTTTGGATGCGTTTCAGCGTTTTGGTACGTGACAAGCTCAAAAATAATCAAAAGACACGTTTCTCGTAATGTTCTTTTGTATTCCAATAAAAGGTGCTATCCATACTCTTTAGCGTTTTCCTCTCTAACAAGCTCAAAAAACTCAAAAGACACGTTTCTGTTATTGTCATTTCGTTTCCGATATAGAGGGCTTTGTGGTCATTTTGGTGTTCCGGTGCCTAACATTGTGAAAAATAAATAAATAAATAAATAAATAAGTAAATAAATAAACGTTTTTTTGCTGATATAACCAAAAAATAATATAGAAAAAAAATGGTGTCATTGATTCTACAATTTTCTATCCTAACAACCAGTAGACCGATTTCCATGATATTTTGCATATATAATATAGTGATGTTAATTATTAAGCACAAGATATACGAAGCTTGTCTTTTTTCATATTCAAGCCAAAAAATAAAAAATAAAAATAACTTTTTATGCCTTATGCGACATTTTTCGATTGATGATATTTTGCATATACAATGTTGTTATGTTCCTAGTTCATTCGCCATATAGAAAAGATCGAATGAGGCATTATCTTTATTTTATTTTTTTTCAATATTGTGAGTATTTCATGTATCACAAGCTGAACCAGTGATATGACAACGTTATATATGGAAAATTTCATTAAAATCAGTCAAATAGTTTTTGAGATAAAGCTTTGTTGATTCAGTAAAAATGTCTCTGTTTGAGGTCTCATAAAATAATAACTATTTCTTATTAAGAAAATAGCTGTCAATATGTTGTAGAATGGTAAACGTAGTATTCATCGTTCTTCATAAATCTGAAAAAAAAAAATAAATAAATAAATAAATAAAGTATGCAAGTTTCGTAATGTCTAAAAAAAGAAAAAAAAAAAAAAAGAAAAGAAAAAAGAAAACATTGTTATGCCCTCTCTCAACTTTCTGCTACATGTCAAATGAATCATTACTAAAACCACACAGTATATAGAAAATCTCATTGATATCGGTCGGAGTTTTTTTTTTTTCTTGTAGATAGAGGGCGATAAATTATTTCTTTATTTTCATTGACAATTTATGCATTGAGTGTGCATATATATATATATATATATATATATATATATATATATATATATATATATATATATATATATATATATATATATATATATATATATATATATATATATATATATATATATATATATATATATATATATATATATATATATATATATATATATATATATATATATATATATATATATATATAGTACAGAAACATGTCAAAATTGGATGGAGTATAGATGAATATATATTCATACAGTACTACTAGTCACTTTCTTTCAAGTGGTTATAGTTTAGTGAAAATAGTCGTTCGAAAAGTTAAATAAATGAATTTTTATAAAACTTTCCATGAAGGTTTGCCCACGTTACGCAATCAATATTTCCACCTTTTTTTTCATTTCTAGAGACAGTTTGAAAAATATATATGATATAGACATTTAATTTAAATAATATATTGCTAATTAAGTATGATA
The DNA here is from genome assembly GCF_035594125.1 of Scylla paramamosain. Lineage (NCBI taxonomy): Eukaryota > Metazoa > Arthropoda > Malacostraca > Decapoda > Portunidae > Scylla > Scylla paramamosain. The sequence continues at coordinate 1,806,950 of NC_087196.1, read as the reverse complement.
TAGACTTCTAAAGTGAAAAAAAAAATAACATTCAAAACTCAAAAAATTTCTACACTAAAAAAAAAAAAAAGAAGTTGGCACGACGATGCCTCCCGCGAGCTCCCCTACCTGGAGAGAGTGCTTCTTCGCCTGGAGAGGCGCCCCGCTCTTGTTTAGTGGTTAGATGATTACGCCTTGGCGTCCCGCTCGGTCTTTTACGTCGAGAGAGTGATTTCCCCACTGGGAGAGGCTTGACGGCGTTCATGCGTGGTTGTTGTATTTTTTTTTCTTTTTTGAGCTACTTACGTACCATAAAGCTAAAACGCATGTAAAAAAAATATATGTATATAGAAAAACAGTATAATTTTACCATCAATGTGTATTTCAAGTGTTTTTGAGATTGTTACGTAGAAACATGCTAAATTTAACCTTTTATGGAAATTACCCTATTTGAAAAAGATATTACGGAAACGTGCATAATGAGTATTTTTGAGCTTCTTTGGTACCAAAACGGGAAAACTCGCTAATACCACTCTATAGGGAGAAGCAACAGAACATTACCAAAAATGTGTATTTTTGGGTTTTTCATATTGATAGGTAGCAAAAGGCCAAAATGCATCCCAAGATTCTTTAAATGGGGAAAAGAAACATCATTACAAAAACGTATCTTTTGAGTGTGTTTATTTATTTATCTATTTATTTTTATTTATTTATTTATTCTTTTTTTTTTTTTTGCATCTTAGGCATCAAAACGCTAAACCCTATATAGGGAATTAAAAAATAATAATAATAATAATGACCAAAAATGTGCCTTTACAGTGTTTTTCAGCTTCTTATGTAACAAAACACTAAAACACATGTAAAACACCCTTTATGGAGAAACAGAATAACATTAAAAACAAATATTTTAAATGTTTTTTTAAGCTCGTTACGTACAAAAATACCGAAATGCATGTAACGTACCCCATATAAGGAATTGAAAGGACATTACGAGAAACGTTTATTATTTGAGCTTCTTAAATACCAAAATGCTAAAACGCATGAATAGCACTCTATATGGAAAAACTGAAAATTACTTAAAACGTGTATTTTGAATTATTTAACATTGTTAGGTACCATACACCAAAATGCATGCAAAGCACCCGATATTGGGAAACGAAAAGTCTTTACGTATATCATGAGTGCTTTAGAGCTTCTCAGGTATCAAAACACTAAAAAAAAAAAAAAAAAAAAAAAAAAAAAAAAAAAAAAACATGAATTGTACTCTATATGGAGAAACAGAACAACCTAACCATAAACATGTATTTTCAGTGTTTTTTTCAGATTATGTAAAAAAATTCCAAAATGCATGCAAAGTACCCTACTCGTATATGGCGGAAAGGAAAATGCATTACGAGAAAAAATGTAATATGTGTTTTTTGAGCTTCTTAGATAACAAAACGCTTAAATGCATGAATAGCATTTGGTATGGAGAAACAGAATAACATTATCAAAAACGTGTATTTTGAGTGTATTTCACATTGTAGGTACTAAAACGTCAAAATGCATGTAAAGCAACATACATGGAAAAACAAAACAGTATTTAAAAAATAGTGTCTATCAGTTACTTACGTTCCAAAACGCTAAAACGCATGTTAAAAACCCTTTATGGAGAAACAGTATTAATTTATCAAAAACATGTATTTTGCGAGTTTTTGAGCTTATTCAGGAGAAAAACTCAAAGTACTTTGCATGAAAAAAAAAAAAACATTAAGAGAAACGTATATTATGATTTTTTTTTTCTTTTTTAACTCTCATAAACATTAAAACGTATAAATAGCACTCTGTATATGAACACTAAAAATTGTGTATTTTGAGTGCTTTTCACATTGCTAGGTACCAAAACACTATAATGCATGTAAAGCCTACTATATGGGGAAAAGAGATGTGTGTCTTTTAATGGTTTTGAGCGTGTTGAAAAATACTCAAAACACACGATTTTGGTAATGTTAATTTCTATTCCTGCATAAGGTGATTTACATGCATTTAGCGTTTTGGTGTAGGCACCAAAACGTGATTTACATGAATTTAGCGTTTTGGTGTAAGCACCAAAACGTTAAATGCATGTAAATCACTTTATACGGGGTTAGAAAATAACATTGCTAAAATCGTGTGTTTTGAGTATTTTTCAACTGCTTACGTACCAAAACTCTAAAACGCAAGCGAAACACCATTTATTGAGTAACAGAGTATCATCACCGAAGACAAGTATTTTGAGTGTTTTTGAGCTTCTTACATACAAAAAAAAGAAGCAATAATGTATGCAAACAACACTATATGAAGAAACGAAAGGAGTTTATGAGAAACCTGTATGATGAGAGCTTTTGAGTTTCTTGGGCCCTAAAAAAATGCTAAAACGCATGAACAGAAGAAAGCAACAATATTACCTTAAACGTATATATATATTTTTTTTTTTGTGTGTGTGTATTTCACATTGTTAGGTACCAAAACGCCAAAATGCATGCAAAGCACACTATATGGGGAAAGAAAACGAGATCTCCAGAAACATGTCTTTTGAGGGTTTATGAGTGTGCTAGGCACCAAAAAGCTAAAAGCATGGAAAGCATCATATATATATATATATATATATATATATATATATATATATATATATATATATAAAACGTCTCTATACAGTGTTTTTGACCAAAACGCTAAAACGCATGCAAAAAAAATAAAAAAAAAATGAAGAACCAATATAACGTAACCAAAATCATGTATTTTGAGAGTTTTTCAGTTTGTTACGTAGAAAAACGCGAAAATACATGCACAGCATTCTATATGAGGAAACGAAAAGACGTGACGAGAAACGTGTTTTTATATTCGGTTCTAAAACACGTATTTGGAGATACAAAATAAAATTAACAAAAACTTGTATTTTGAGTGCTTTTCACATTGATAGGTATCAAAATTCCACAATTCATGCAAAACACTATATGTGGGGAAAACAAACGACATTTCCAGAAACGTGTCTTTTAAGTTTATAAGCATATTAGGCAGAAAAACGCTAAAAAGCATGGAAATCTCAATATATGGGAAAAACAACTTACCAAAAATGCGTCTTGGTTTTTGTGTTTTCGTGTTTTTTAACTTTTTATGTATCAAAACGCGAAAACGTATGCAAAACACTCTTTATGGAGTAACAGTATAACATTTCCAAAGACAAGTATTTAAAGTGTTTTTGAGCTTGTTATGTATGAAAATGCCAAAATGCATGCAAAGTACTTTATATAGGAAAGGAAAAGACATTACGTGACACGTGTATTATCAGTGTTTTTTGAGTTTCTAGATATAAAACGCTAAAACGCATAAATAGCACTTTATATTGATAAACAAAACATTACCAAAAATGTGTGTTTTGAGCGTATATAGCATTGTTAGGTGACATAACACTAAAATGCATGCAAAAGCACCCTATATGGGGAAACGAAAAGTAATTACAAGAAACCAGTATTATGAGTGTTTTTGAGCTTCTTAGGTATCAAAACGCTTAAACACATAAATAGCACTCTATATAGAGAAACAGAGGAGCATTACCAAAAAGATGTTTTTGAGTGTAATTCATCTTCTTACGTATCAAAAAGCTGAAACGCATGCAAAGCACCTTTTTATGCAAAAAAGAATATCATTATTCAAAAAAATACTTTGAGGTTTGAGCTTATTACATAAAAAAAAAAAACGCCAAAATGCATACAAAAGATTCTACGTGGGGAAAGGAAAAGACATTATGAGAAACGTGTGATATAAATGTTTTTGAGCTTCTTAAATACCATATTGCGAAAACGCTATAATAGTATTCTATATGGAGAGACATAATAACATTACCAAAAATGTGCATTTTCAGTGTTTTTCACATAGTTAGGTAGAAAAATGAGAAATGCATGTAAACCATGCTATATGGGGAAAAGAAGCGACATTTCCAGAAGTGTGTCTTTTGAGTGTTTATGAGCGTATTAGGCACCAAAACGCTAAAAAGCATAGAAAATTCCCTATATGGGAAAACATAAACATTGCCAAAAACGTGTCTTTTGATTGTTTTTTTTTTTAGCTATTTATGTACCAAAACGCTAAAACTCATGCAAGAAAAAAAAAATATTGAGAAATAGTATATTAAAAAAAAAACGTATATTATGAATGTTTTTGAGCTTGTTACATAGAAAAATGACAAAATGTATGCAAAGTACTCTAAAAAGGTGAAACAAAAAGACGTTACGAGAAACGTGTATAATCAATTTTTTTTTTTTTTTTTAGTTTCTTAGGTACCAAAACGTTTAAACGCATGAAAACGAACATTACAAAACACGTGTATTTTGAGTATACTTCACATTGTTATAATCCATAACACCAAAATGCATGCAAAACTCCCTATATTGGGAAACGGAAAGTCATTACGATATATGTGTATTTTAAGTGCTTTTCGAGCTTCTTAGGTACCAAAATGCTGAAACACATAAATAGCACTCTATACAGAGAATCATAACATTACCATAAGGAAGCATTTTGAGTGTTTTGATCTTGTTACTTAATAAAAATGCATGTATTTTGTACTTAGAGTGTATTTCACATTGTTAGGTACCAAAAAATGCAAATGTAAAAATTCATGCAAAGCACCGTTTTTGGGGGAAAGGACACGAGATTTCCAGAAACGTGTCTTTTGTATGTTTATAACCGTGATAGGCACCAGAACGCTAAATATATATATATATATATATATATATATATATATATATATATATATATATATATATATATATATATATATATATATATATATATATATATATATATATATATATATATATATATATATATAAGAAAAACGAAACAACGTAAACAAAAACGTCTTTTTTCGGTGTTTTTGAGCTACTTACGTACCAAAATATTAAAACATGCAAAAACACCCTTTATGGAGAAAAAAAAAAAACATTACCGAAAACGAGTATTTTGAGTGTTTTGAGCATGTTATATAGAAAAACCTCAAAATGTATGGGAATTATCATATATTGGGAAACGAAAATGCATTACGAGAAACGTGTACTATAAGTATTTTCAGCATCTTAGGCACCAAAACGCTATAAACATTAATGGCACTCAATATGGAGAAAGAGAACAAATTAACAACAGCGTGTATTTTGAGTGTATTTCACATTGTTAGGTGCCAGAACGGCAAAATGTTTGCAAACCAGCTTATACAAGGAAAGAAATCGAGATTTCCAGAAATATGTCTTGAATTTTTATGAGAGTGCTAAGCAGCAAAACGATGAAAAGGATGGAAAACACCCTATATGGGAAAGCAAAACAACATTACCAATAATATCTCTACGTAGTGTTTTGAGCAATTTACATACAAAACTGTTTAAATGCATGCAAAAATCCCTTTATGGAGAAACAGTATACTTTTACCAATAACTTTTATTTTAAGTGTTTTTTTTTTATATTGTTACGTACAAAAATGACAAAATGAAGGCAAATAACTCTATATGGGGAAATGAAAATACTTTACGAAAAACATGTATTATGAGAGATTTTGAGCTTCCTAGTTATCAAAACACTAAAAACTCATGAAAAGCACTCTACATGTAGAACTCTACATGTAAAAACGTAAGTTTTGAGTGTTATCACATTGTTAGTACCAAAACACGAAAATGCATACAAAGCACCTTATATGGGGATATGAAACTAAATCACAAGAAACGTATCTATATTTGTTCCATATCGGACCGATAGTAACTTTTCACTTTTCCAGGTCTTTCCAGTTAATATTTTTGAGCATCTTTTCGCAATTATTGTATATCATATTTGCTAGCTGTTTAACTTTCCTCATGATATTTTCTTTGTATGTCTTGAAACAATTCTTGCTGTCAATTACGGTAATTCACAAATACTTACTTGAAGCTGTCTGTTACTCTAATAGTTTTTTTTTTTATTTAAACAAAATTTACATCAGGCTTAAAACAACACGTTTTTTATGCTGTTATTTGAAAAGCCTATACTTAAATATAAAGAAGAAAATACATACAAAAGCAAACTCATCCTACTATATATACACATGATTAACACAGCACTAGTGTGGGAGCTTCTGTTTTACGCCACCTGTGTGCAGCCACTTTCACTTGCTGGAGTGTCATTGTCTGTGTATCACTCGTGGCTGCCGTAAACACATTCCACAGTCTGGAGGTTCTGGCTGTGTAAGAGCGCTGGTGCTGCCTCGAGTAAGATCGAGGCACTTGCACCAGCATGTCACTGGAGGTGGTGGTCCTGGACTCCCTCTGGACAGCTCGTGGTGGGAGCCTTAGCGAACTGAGATGAGGGACCTCCAGAACCCGGGCCTAGTGCTGGACCACCAGCGCCGACACGTCCCGCCGATGCTCCAGCGACGTGACTCCGGTCGGCTCCTCCTGCTGCTGCTGCTGCTGCTGCTGCTGCTGCTGTCCGTCCATCCCCACCAAGCGCAGGGCACGTCGTTGCACAGCATCCAGTCTCTGCAAGTGGGTCGGGGCACTCGACATCCAGGACAAGGCACTGTACTCCATACAAGGCCGTATCTGAGCCTTGTACAGTGTGAGGATGCCCCTGGAGTCGAGGTTTCCCGACATCCGACGCAGTGCAGAGACTCGTTGGGAGGCCTGGTGGGCAACAGCAGCAACATGGCGGTCAAAGCACAGGCCACAGTTCACTGTCACTCCCAGCAACTTGACGTGTTCCTGGAGGGGAAGTGTCTGGCCTCCAAAACTCAGACAGCCTGAGACTGCTGGGGAGGCAGCTGGGGACCGTGAGATGACCATGGCCTGCGTCTTTTCTGGAACGAAGCTTACTTGCCACGCCTCTCCCCACTCCATCCCCAGCCTGAGCTGCCTGTTCAGCTCTCTAACGGCTCGCTGACTGTCGGAGCGGCAGCAGTAGCGGGAGAGACTGCAGTCGTCGGCGTATGCAAGCAGAGTCGGTATTTACCGCAGGAGGTAATCGATGTATATGTTCCACAGGATCGGGCCCAACACTGAACCCTGTGGAACTGAGGCCTGTATAGGTAACGGCTGGGATGCCTGTCTATTGATGACTACCCGGAGGGTTCTCCCCTAGAGGTAGTCCTCGAGCAGTGCAAGGAGATTGCCCTGGATACCCTTGGCGCAAAGCTTTTTTACAAGCTCCGCATGCCAGACCCTGTCAAAGGCCCCAGCAATGTCCAGGGCCACCGCAAGAGTATCCAGACCTTCATCCAGGGCATCCTGCCAGATTTGGGAGAGGAGGATGAGAAGGTCCACTGTTGAGCGGCCAGACCGGAAGCCGAACTGCCTGTCTGAGAGGAGGCGGTGCTCACTCAGGTGATGACAGATGACACCTGCCACTACCTGCTCCAGCAACTTGCCCACCACGGAGAGCAGCAAGATGGGTCTGCAGTTGCTGGGCTCAGACTTTGAGTTCTTCTTGTGGGCTGGTACCACTCGCGCCTCCTTCCATATAGAGGGCCACCCGTGCTCCATCAGGCAGGCCCTGAAGACGCTGGTGAGAGGACCTGACAGCTCACTGGCGCAGCGTTTGAGGAGCCGCGGGCTGATGTCCGGGCCGGTGGCTTTGTTCTCCTCTACTTCCCTCATTAGCCGCTCCACCTGTCCATGTGTCACCTGAACATTGGCGACGGTGTGGTCTGTTTCCTGAGGGAGGTGAGGTGGATGTCTACCCGGATCAGTGACTGACATCTTCTCTGCGAAAAACTCAGCGAGTAGAGAAGGCTTGTCCTCACTGCTGGTGGCTGTTGTTCCGTCCAGCCTTGTTAGTGGAGGAACAGTGTCGCGGTGGCCTGTCCCTTGCTGGTCCTTGACAAGCCTCCACCAGGTCTTGTGGCCAACCCCTGAGCCACAGAGCTTTCGCCTCTTGTCCTCTCGCTGCTGCCGTCTCGCCCACCTGCAGGTAGCTGTCACCCGTCTACACGCCACACGATGTTGGGCCCAGTTGTAGTGTGTTGGAAGACGTTTGTACCTCACCCAGGCTGCGTGTTTAGCCGCTCGGCATCGGTAACCGAACCAAGCAGGGTCACTAGGCCTAACGAGGTACCTTCTGCTGGGGACGTGTTGCTGCTGGAGGGCAAGGAGCTTGGTGGTAAGGGCACGGGCCTTTTCCTCTATGTTGCCTATCAGTAGGGCGTCCCAGTCCAAGCGAACGATGTCGTGTCTCAGGGATGCCCAGTCAGCCTGCTCCCACAGCCAGATGGTGCGCGGGGTGGCTGCCTCCTTCGCTATATCCAGCTTGACGCATGCCAGCACGGCGTGGTGGTCGGAGGTGCCCACCGTCCCCAGTTGATGGCAGACGATGCTGGAGTCAGGGAGATCTGTTAGCACAGGCAGGGTCCAGCGACCCTCCCCTCTCATGTGTAGGGAAGGACACGTGGTTCGTCAGACCCTGGACCATCAGGAGGCTGTTAAAGGCATCCTGCTCCAGGTGGAAGTTTAGATCCCCCAGAATCATGACGTGGGAACACTTGTGCTGCTGTAGCATAGTGTCCAGTTCCTCCGTCAGGAAATCCAGCGCTGAACGTCCTTGCCTTGGGGGACGGTACATGACACACAGGAGGAGTCCCATGCTGTCATTTATCACCTCTAAAGAACAGCGCCTCCATTCCTTCAGGCAGCACGATGTCAATTTTTTGAGTATGGAGGCCGTGTTTGAAGCAGGCAGCCACGCCTCCGCCCACTCTATGCTCACGGTCCTTCCTCACCCACTTTCTGTAGCCCGGGATGTTGCCAAACGTCGGCTCCACCCCACCATTGACCCACGTTTCCGTGACGGCAACAATGTCCGCGTTGTGTCGGAGGACAAAGTTGTGGATGAGGTCACCAAGGTTGGTGCGAAGACCGCTCACGTTGTCCAGCACAACAGTCAGGTGTCGGCTGAGGTGGCCAGTCTTTTGTTTTTCCTTGGCGCTGGTTTGACTTTGGCAGGGGAGGCGCGTTATTGCCTTCCCTGCCACATGAGTGGGCTCCAGTCGTGGTGTTGCCTGGGTTGTGATTGCCATGATGGTGGACAGGGGTGGAGAGGGGAGTCTCGAAAGGGCAGCTGAGGGTGAGGATTTAACTCTTTTCTCCATCCTTCTGTCAGGACCCTTCTGAGAATCGTTTCCTGCCTTATATCAGCAGTGCGGCTGTAACACACCTCGGATGTGTGTCCGAGACGGGAGCAGTAGTCGGAGCGTGGTCAGTCTCCACCTCTGACGCCCCTTTGGGATCTAAGATGATGTGGGTGGGAATGGGGTGCGGGAGGGTTGGGTCGCGCACCTGGTGTAGCGGAGTAAGGTCCTAATCGCTGCTGACATCGTTTCTTCCTCCTCTTGTTGCTGTTGCTCCTGTTGTTGTTGTTGTTTCTGCCATTGTTGTTGCTGCTGATACTGCTCCTGTTGTTATTGGCGTTGCTGCTGTTGCTCCTCCTGTTGTTGTTGTTGTTGGTGGTGGTGGTGGTGTTGGTGGCGGCGGCGGCGGAGTCAGTGTCGGTGTCGGCGGGTGCTGATGCTGCGGCGGCGACTGTGGTGGCGGTGGCAGCAGCGGTAGCTGTATTTATGGTGGGGTCTGCTTCTACTACCGCGTGTCTAAGAGGTCTGGGCTTCCCTGATCTCCACCACTGCCTCCAGCGGTCCGAGGAAGCACACCGTCTTGACCTCACACGGGCAGGACGTGTGACCTTAGGCGCTCTCGAGCAGCCTCGGCCAGCTTGTTGGCCTTCCCCGCCCCCTAGTGATAGTGACCTCAGTTTTTTTGTTTTTTTCTTTTTCTGTTTTCAACTTTTAGCTTTTAGTTTGAGGTTCGACCTGGTGGGATTGTTGTTTTTGTGAACACTTGTAGCGAATGCGTGTGATACATAAAGAAAAATGTGTGCTTCAGTGCAAACGTACGAACGCAACTACCTCCTGCGTCGTAGACGAGGATCCGGGTACCCGCCGCCCAACGTGATACAGTGCCTTAAGTCCTTGAAACTATTTCGAAACCGAGGATCGAGAGGAGGCAAAAGTGTGGTGCGTCCCATCAAGGTAGTGACCTCCAGTGCCAGAGAAGACCGCAGGGTGGAGAAGAGAGAATACAAACACTTTGAGGTGCTGAGAACGTGGTATAGTCTTCCCTCACTCCTCTTATTTAATGCGACGTCTCTGGCCAACAAGATGGACGAATTGATTGTGACGATGAGATCTACTTGTGCGGACATTGTGGCGGTTACTGAGGCGTGGCAGATTGTTCCTGAGGTGTGCACGATGCAGGACTACCAGCTCTACCATCACCTCAGGTCAGGACGCAGGAGGGGGGGAGTGGCCGTTTTCTGCCGCTCTGCCCTCAGCCCCTCACACCTCCCTGTCGCTATTCCTGCCGGTGTGGTGGCCCTGTGGGTGAGAGTCACGCCCCCCTCCCATCCCAGCAACACAGCCTCCATCATAGTTTGCGTCGTGTACCACCCCCCACGAGCCGCCACAGCACAGTTACTCACCGCTCACATCATCAACACTGCTGATGCCCTGAGGGTGAGGTATCCTGCTGCCAAGCTGGTCATCTGTGGGGACTTTAACAGATTAGATATCAACGATATCCTACACCAGCTACACCTCACCCAGGTCGTGGACTTCCCCACCCACCAGCAAGCCATCCTCGACCTTATACTCACAGACCTGGGCCAGCAGTACTCGCCACCCAAGCCGCTGCCTCCCATGGGACGGAGCACCCACCTCTCCATACTGTGGACACCCACACCCACCACCTCGACCCCCCCGGTCAGCTGTCACCAGGACCCACCGCCCCATGCCTGACTCAGCCATGAGGGAGTTTGGGCAGTGGGTGACACAACACCCGTGGACTGAGGTGCTGGATGAGGAGGACGTCCACTTAAAATGGCAAAATTACGTCGCCACCACCACAGAAGCCTTCCACCGCTACTTCCCAGCCAAGAGCGTCACAACGCACCCGTCTGATGCTCCCTGGATGACGCCCCGCATTAAAAGACTCATGCGTCAGCGGACCTGGGCGTTCCACTCCTGCCCGGTCCTATACAGGAAACTAAGAAACAGAGTAATCAGGGAGATTAAGAATGCAAAGGCAAGCTATTACCCAGACAAGATACACCACCTCAAGCTGACCAACAACAGACAGTGGCACGCTAAGATCAAAGCTTTGTGTGGCTTACAAAAGCACACTTCATCTCTTCCTTGCACCTTACACCTTCCTGCTAATCTCGCGGCTCAGAAGATGAACGATCACTTTGCTGCTATCTGTCAAACCTTTCCTCCCCTCCACACCACTCCGCTTCCTGCCTATCTTCCCGCTCCCTCCCCTCCACACACTGTCCAGGCGATGGATATTTTTTAAGAGAATACTTAAATTTAAACCAAGATCCACCACACCCACTGACCTTCCTATAAAAATTTACAAGGAATTTGCTGTAGAGCTAGCAACACCGCTATGCTCCATAATAAACGCCTCACTCTCCCAACACTCTTGCCCCGCGGACTGGAAGACATCTTACGTCACCCCCATCCCCAAAACTTCCAGTCCACAGTCACTCAATGACCTCAGGCCAGTCTCTGTCACTCCCATCCCTAGCCTTATTTGTGAAGATTTTGTATATGACTGAGCATACACCAAAATTTGTAACACCGTGGATATCAGACAATTCGGAAATATTAAAGCCACCTCCACCTCACATTACCTGACCAGCTTCCTTGAATTCATCCACAGCCACCTGGACAAGCGAAACACCTCTCTAGCTGTTGCTTTTGTGGACTTCAAAAAAGCCTTTGATCTTGTTGATCACACTGTTGTCATCAGCAAGGCAGTAAGTCTGGGTCTCCCTCCTAATCTGATAGCGTGGCTAGCCGACTTCCCCACAGGGAGACGTCAGGCCGTTCGCTATCAGGGCTCTGTCCCTAATTTCCAACAGCTGACATGTGGGGTCCCCCAGGGGACCAAGATGGGTCCTCTATGCTTCCTCCTCCTCATCAACGACGCCCTCACTGACACCCCCTATCGCTGGAAGTATGTGGACGACTGCACCGTGGGCGTCCCAGTTTCCACCAAGAACCAGGACTACTCGCCACTGCAAGCAATTCTGGAGCGACTGCAGACGTGGATGGAGGAGAGCAGGATGACCATCAACCACAGCAAAACTGTGGTGATGCATTTCTGTACCTCCTCTGTACCAGTGCCCCCTCCCCGGCTCACAGTGGGCCCTCACCCCCTCCAGGTGGTCCAATGTGCCAAGCTTCTCGGAGTCACGGTGGACGACCAGCTGACCTGGAAGCAGCATGTCGCCAGCACCGTGAGATCAGCTACCTACAGGCTGTACATGCTGCACAGACTCAGGTCGCTGAGGACGCCGACAGATGAGTTAAGGGGGGTGTACCTTACCTTCATCCTCCCCAAACTCATGTACGCCTCCCCAGCGTGGTCCTCCTCCCTCACACACACTCAAAAGCTACAGCTAGAGAGTGTGCAGAAAAGGGCGTGCAGGGTCATCCTTTGCCCTGCATACACCACCTACGAAGAAGCCCTGACCACCCTGAGTCTGTCCAGAATATCCACCAGGCACCGAGAGGCTCTGGAGAAGTTTGGGAGGGGACTACTGCATCATCCACGTCTCAGAAACATGCTGCCGCCTGACGCGCCTCGCCCGGTCCGTGCCACCAGACACCACAACAAAATAACGCCCCTGAAGGCACCGCGCACGGACCGGTACAGACTCAGTGCGATTCCCACCATGGTGCGAGCCATCAATCATTAGTATCTCCCTCCTAGATTAGACTTACCTTTAGGATTAATGATAAGTTTTTCCCCACCCTCTATGTACATTTTCAGTTTGTTAACTGCCTAAATAATAAACCGTTTATTATTATTATTATTATTATTATTATTAAGTTCTGGCGATTGAGAGAGAGGTGGCTGTTGTCACCACAGAGCAGGTGGCGGTCTTCTCATTCTCCCTCGCATCAGTAAGAGCGTCTATAAGCCCTAATAAGTCAATCAATTGTGCCTTTTTGTTAATTATCCAGTCTCTCTGTAGACGGAGGGACTGAATCACATTTCTATCTTTCATTACCTGTTTTTGTAGCTGGATAACAGTGGTGACGAGCTCGTCTTTCTTCAGCTGCAACAGGTGTCATCATCCACCCCATCGTGTAGAGGTGTGGATGGAAGGTCCACTCCAGGCACACCATCGCTGAGGACAATATCCCGGGAGATCACGCCTCTTGATGAGCCTGTGTTCCGCCATTTCACGTAGAGATGGAGATAAAAAACAGTGATCTGCGTTACTGAAGAACTGATTTGAATGCGCAGAGCACACTGAAAACACGTCCGTCCTCCACGGCGGTGACCTGACCTTCATCTTATGATGTTTGGCTTTTCTCTCAGATTAAATATTACAATGTTGCTCTTGTCTTTATTTATTTCTAGTCCATATTTTCTGCTTATCTGCATCAGTTCTTGTATGTTTTTTTCTGCTGATTCTATGCCATTTCCCAGTAATGGTTCATCATCCACAAAATATAGTGTTGATCTTACATCTCTCGTCTTCATAGCCGCCTTCTTTTTCTTCTAGGTGTTGTATAATTTTGTATGTTATTAGCTTGAATGATGTGGTTGACCCTGTATAACCATGGCGTATCCTACATGTTACGTCTATGTCTACTTTCTTGTCCTTCAAGTCAATAATGGTTTTATCTCCTCTCTATACATTTTTGTTACGATATCAATTATTGTTCTTGAGTCTAGTACGTATTTCATTTGTGTCTCTATAAGTTTGTCTCTCTTTATGCTATATCGCTTTTGAGAAGTCTACTGTTGTTACAATTAGAGGTTTCTTCATCTTGTATGAGTTTTCAGCACAGTATCTCAGTATCAGAAGGTTGTTCTCCACTCTTCCTCCGTCTGTAAAACCTGCTTTTGTGTCATTTTACAACTCATTATTCTTTATGTGGTCTTCTATTGCCTCTCTAATGACAGGCATGACTAATTTATATGATATACTCGTATTTACTAGAGATATTGGTCTATGTTCATTTGTTTTTGGTTTGCTTTTCGTAAGCACCATCACTGTCCTTGATTCTTTCCAAGTCTTTGGTATATTTACACTTTTAAGTAAGTCTCATTTTTTTGTAGTTCCGTCATTAGTCGTTTGCCATTTAGAAATACTTTGTATATTTCAGGAATTTGTCCGTCAGTCGGCATAAGATCAAGATCAAGGTCATCAGTGCTGCTACAAGTATACAAGTAGTGAGGATGTGCTTGCAGTAAGAGTGGAATGCATGGATGGTCGTAGCAGACCAGAGAAGGTGGTACTGGTGGTAGTGCACATGACTGTCATGGGTGAAAGAGCAGAGAGGGAAAATAGGAGGAAGTATGACATACTTGAGAAAGTTGTGAGAGAGCATGGAGAGGAGAGAGTGCTAATTATGGGTGACATGAATGCACATGTGGGAATACTGGGGGAACAGGTGAAGAGAAATGGTGAAATGCTTGGAGAGTTTGTTGATGAACTGGAGCTGGAAAATCTGAATGTTACTTTGGCTGAGGGGCGTGTGACTTGGAGTGCAAGAGAACAGGAATCGGCAATTGACTACATGTTGGTGAATGGAAGAATGCGTGAAATTGTGTCGCACATGTGGATAGATGAGGATGGTTTGGTTGAAATTGTGTCCGATCACAACATGCTGGTTGTGGAGTGCTTGATGCAGGGTGGGAATGAAGTGAAAGTGGCAAGTAAGAAAAAGAAGTGGAGACTGAGAGATGTAGGGTGGGAGAACTTTCAGGTTGATCTGAGTGAGAGAAGCTGGGATGACGAAAGTGTGCATGACGTGGAGCATCTGAATGAGAAACTGGTTGAGGACGTGAGGGGTGCTGCTGAGAACCAGATAGGGTTTGTGTGAGTAGGTAGAAGAAAGAATGTATGTAAACCATGGTGGAATGATGAAATCAGAGCAGCTAGGAAGGAGCGAAAGAGAATGAGTAGACAGTGCAGATGGCTGAGGAAAAAGAGGTATGAAAGCGATGAGGCAGAGAATGAGTATCAGAATGCATGGGCAGCGTATGTGAAGCAGCAGCGGTTGACAAGACGAATGATAATGAAAGCTAAAGTGAAGAGTGAAAGGAGAGTGATTCAATCTTTAAGAGAGAAAGGTATGGAAGGTGGCCGTGAATGGTACAAGTTCATGAGAGGTGAGAAAATGTCAGGCAGTGTTGGTGTGGAGAGTCTAAAAGTGTAGTTATAACAGAGAAGGATGGAATCAGGGAGGCAATCTAAGGGTTCTGGGAAGAAGTAAGTGGGGTAGGTGAGATGTTTAGTGTGAGAGAAGAATGTGTAACACTGGAAAGGAAGAATGCAGATGAACTGGATAAAAGAATCAGTAGGGATGAAGTGGAGAGGTGTGTGAGAAGGCAGAAGAATGGCAAGGCAGCAGGTCCAGATGATATACCCTATGAGTTCTACAAGAATGGTGGGGAGGTAGTGATAGACAGAATGACTGAGTTATTCAACCGAGTGTGGGATGAAGAGAGAGTGCCAAGAAAGTGGAATGAGAGCCGAGTGTCTGTTGCATAAAGGAGGATTTAAGTGTAAGAATGAGCTGAAGAACTACAGGCCAATTGCATTAGTGAATACAATAGGTAAAGTTTTCAGTGCAGTGTTGAATGAGAGACTGTGTAAATGGATTGAGACAGCTGGAGTGCTGGGTGAAGAACAGAATGGTTTTCGTAGGGACAGGAGAGCTGAGGACAATATGTTTGTGGTGAATGAAATGATTGAGAAGAAAAAGAAGGATGGGGGTAAATTGTACCTAGGTTTTTTTGGATATAGAGAAAGCTTATGATAGAGTGAACAGAGAAATGTTAAGTAGAGTCTTAGAAAAGATTGGATTGAGTGCAAAGATAATTAACATAGTGCAAAGTATGTATGTGGACACAAGAGCTAGATACAGGCTAGGAGACATAGAAACAGACTGGGTGAAGAGTGAGAGAGTAGTTAGGCAGGGCTGTATATTGTCACCAACCCTTTTTAGCCTATATACAGAGGAGCTAGCAGCCAGGATGAGAAGAATGAATGTAGGGGTAAGTGTGGGGAATGATAAAGTATGTGTGCTCCTTTATGCAGATGATGTAGTTGTTATGAGTGAATCAGCACATGAGCTTCAAAGTTTGTTGGACGTAGTGGATGGCTATAGTAAAGACTTTGGAGTAAGGTAATGATTGTGAATAGGTCAGAGGATGAAAGTAATGTGGTATGGAGACTTGGAGAGAATGAGTTGAGACAGGTGCAAGAATACAAGTACTTAGGGATGTGGATGAGTCCTAGTGGGTGTGCAAAGGCAAAGAATGAAAAGATAAGTATGGTAAACCAGTGGGTAGGTCGATTGGGAAGCGCGGCAAGGATGAGAGCAAGTAAGTATGATGTGTTGAGAGAAGTGTGGAAGAGTGTGGCTGTGCCATGTATAATGTATAGTATGGATGTGATTGCATGGAATGAAAGTGAAATTGATAAGTTAGAAGTGGGCCAGAATAGAGTAGCAAGGATGGCACTGAGTGCACCGAGGTGCACAGCAGTTGAAGCCTTGAGAGGTGACATGGGATGGAGCACCTTCAGAGAAAGACTCACAAAAGCCATACTTAGGTACAAGATTAGGCTTGAGAGAATGGATGATGCAAGAATAGCAAGGAAGGTGTACCTGTGGAATGAAAGTGGAAGCAAATGGAGGAAGTGATGCATGAGAATGACAGACAGGAATGGATTGCAAGTTGTGTGGACGATAAGAATGGCTGGTAGGAAAATCAAAATGAGCGTGAATGGGTGGTAACAAGAGGAGGCAGAGTGGGAGCCGAATGGGATGTGAGAAATGGAAGAATGAGATAGACAAAGAAGTGAAATTTGTGGGACTGAATGAATGGAAGAATGAAATGGAAAGAAAGAAGACCCTGGAATGGTACAAGGAGAAAGAGGCCCCGAGGTATGAAAGGTGGTATGATGGAAGCCTGGGCGGTGATTCTCTTCCGAGCGAGGGCACAATGTATGGATGTGAATGCAAGGAGTTACAGGTGGTCTGAGTCACGCTGCAAAGTGTGCCAGATGTGTGACATGGGAGAGGATGAGACGGTGGAACATGTGGTGCTGGAGTGTGTGAAGTATGCCAGAGACAGGAATGAGATGATGCAAGTGATACTGACTGAGTTAGGGCATGATAGGAATGAAAGAGTGGAGAAGACAGGAAAGGAATGGATGGTGTTGTTGCTGGGACTGTGTAGAGAGGCGAATGAAAGGATGACTGAGGCGGTGAAAGAGTTTCTGGAGAGAATATGGCGTGCCAGGTGTATGAACAATTAGGATAGAGGATGCTGCTCGTTTCTCTTTTTTTTTCCCTTTCTACAGGAGTTGCCGATCCAAAGGCCTGACTCAGGAGTGATCCTGTGCCACCTGTACCATCAAGATCAAGGTACAAGATTAGGCTTGAGAGAAAGGATGATGCAAGAATAGCAAGTAAGGTGTACCCGTGGAATGAAAATGGAAGCAAATGGAGGAAGAGGTGCATGTGAATGATAGACAGGAGTGGATTACAAGTTGTGTGGGCGATAAGAATAGCTATGAGGAATCAAAATGAGAGGAATGGGTTGTTACAAAAGGAAGCAGAGAGTGAGCTGAATGGGATGTGAGAAAATAAAAGAATGAGATAGACAAAGAAGTGAAATGTGTGGGACTGAATGAATGGAAGAATGAGATGGAAAGAAAGAAGACCCTGGAATGGTACAAGGAGAAAGAGGCCCCGAGGTATGAAAGGTGGTATGATGGAAGCCTGGGTGGTGATTTTCTCTTCGGAGCGAGGGCACAGTGTATGGATGTGAACGCAAGGAGTTACAGATGGTCTGAGTCCCGCAGCAAAGTGTGCTAGATGTGTGACATAGAAGAAGATGAGACAGTGGAACATGTGGTGCTGGAGTGTGTGAAGTATGCCAGAGACAGGAATGAGATGATACAAGTGATACTGACTGAGTTGGGGCATGATAGAAATGAAAGAGTGGAGAAGACAGGAAAGGAGTGGATGGTGTTGTTGCTGGGATTGTATAGAGAGGCGAATGAAAGGATGATTAAGGGGGTGAAAGAGTTTCTGGAAAGAATGTGGTGTGTCAGATGTAGGAACAAATAGTGTAGAGGATGCTGTTCGTTTCTCTTTTTTTTTTTTTTTTACCCCCTTCTACAGGAATTGGCGCTCCAAAGGCCTGGCTTAGGAGTGATCCTGAGCCACCTGTACCATCACATAAAAAAAAAAAAAGGAATGGTAATCAAGAAAGCCCCAGTACGTGTAATTGGAGACAGCATGGTAAGGAAGACTCCCGACTTCTTCTTCTTCGTGAGAAGGGAAATTGAGTGCACCAGCATGGGAGGTGCTAAGATCCAAGACATCAAGAGGAAAGTCAAGAAAGAAGTGCAAGAAATGGAAGAAAGAAACTTGCTAGTGATTCAAGGAGGAGGCAACAACTTAGTAAAGGCGTGCTGAAGAAACAGTAAAGAAAGTGATAGAAGCAGTGAAGGTAGCACAAGAAAAGATGTGTGTGGCTGTGGTGGGGGTCATACGGCGCCCACGGGAAGGAGTGCAATATGAGAAGGTCAGAAGAGAAACGAACCGCAAGATATGCATGGAACTCATGAAGGTCAAGATGGAATGGATGGCAGAGAAGAAGGGCAACATGAGCTTCTTAGACATAGATGGGATCCTCAACCAGGACAAATTCTATGGGAGAGACAGGGTCCACCTCAACCACAACAGTAATGAGAAGCTAGAACGTCGACTGGCCGAGTGGATGAGGGTGAGGCAGGTGTGTTGTGTGGACGAAGCATGACGAGAAGGACCCACTGATGTCAGTGAACATGGAAGAGAAGAGACTAACCAGGCAAGTAAATGTGTGAAGATTGGCTGTATGAATGTGAGAGGATGGGGTGTGGGAAAGTTTGAGGATGTATGCAAGTTGCTCAGCGAGTGGAGGTTCGA
The DNA here is from genome assembly GCF_035594125.1 of Scylla paramamosain. Lineage (NCBI taxonomy): Eukaryota > Metazoa > Arthropoda > Malacostraca > Decapoda > Portunidae > Scylla > Scylla paramamosain. The sequence goes on along the minus strand of NC_087196.1, from coordinate 1,787,938 downwards.
CTTAGGCTCACTGAGACTCACCTGAGAGATGATGTATGAATGGAGGGATGTGAGTATGTTATGATTGTAAAGAGGCATAAGACACAGGAAACACTGGGAGGAGGTGTAGCCCTACTCTACAAGAAAGAAAGGGGACTGAAAGTAGAGGAGATTGATGTGGGGGAGTGTACAAGTAGTGAGGATGTGCTTGCAGTCAGAGTGGAATGCATGGATGGTCGTGGCAGACCAGAGAAGGTGGTACTAGTGGTAGTGCACATGACTGTCATGGATGAAAGAGCAGAGAGGGAAAACAGGAGGAAGTATGACAAACTTAAGAAAGTTGTGAGAGAGCATGGAGAGGAGAGAGTGCTAGTTATGGGTGACATGAATACACATGTGGGAATACTGGGGGAACAGGTAAACAGGAATGGTGAAGTGCTTGGGGAGTTTATTGATGAACTGGAGCTGGAAAATCTGAATGTTACTTTGGCCGAGGGGCGTGTGACTTGGAGTGCAAGAGAGCAGGAATCAGCAATTGACTATGTGTTGGTGAATGAAAGAATGCATGAAATTGTGCCGCATGTGTGGATAGATGAGAATGGTTTGGTTGATATTGTGTCTGATCACAACATGCTGGTTGTGGAGTGTTTGATGCAGGGTGGGGAATGAAATGAAAGTGGCAAGTAAGAAAAAGAAGTGTAGACTGAGAGATGTAGGGTGGGAGAACTTTCAGGTTGATCTGAGTGAGAGAAGCTGGGACGATGTAAGCGTGCATGAGATGGAGCATCTGAATGAGAAACTGGTTGAGGACGTGAGGGGTGCTGCTGAGAACCAGATAGGGTTTGTGAGAGTAGGTAGAAGAAAGAATGTATGTAAACCATAGTGGAATGATGAAATCAGAGCGGCTAGGAAGGAACGAAAGAGAATGAGTAGACAGGCTGAGGAAAAAGAGGCAGAGATTGAGTATCAGAATGCATGAGCAGCGTATGTGAAGCAGCAGTGGTTGACAAGATGAATGATAATGGATGCTAAAGTGAAACTGAGAGGAGTGTGATTCAGTCTTTAAGGGAGAAAGGTATGGAAGGTGGCCATGAATGGTACAATTTCACGAGAGGTGAGAATATGTCAGGCAGTGTTGGTGTGGAGAGTCTAAAATTGGATAGTGTAGTTATAACAGAGAAGGAAGGAATCAGGGAGGCAGTCAAAGAGTTCTGGGAAGAAGTAGGTGGGGTAGGTGAGATGTTTAATATGAGAGAATGATGTGTGACACTGGAAAGGAAGAATGCAGATGAACTGGATGAAAGAATCAGTAGGGAGGAGGTGGAGAGGTGTGTAAGAAGACAGAAGAATGGCAAGGCAGCAGCTCCAGATGATATACTGTATGAGTTCTACAAGAATGGTGGGGAGGTAGTGATTGATAGAATAACTGAATTATTTAACCGAGTGTGGGATGAAGAGAGAGAGTGCCAAGAAAGTGGAATGAGAGCCAAGTGTGTCTGTTGCATAAGGGAGAATTTAAAAGTAATAATGAGTGGAAGAACTACAGACCAATTGCATTAGCGAATACAGTAGGTAAAGTTTTCAGTGCAGTGTTGAATGAGAGACTGTGTAAATGGACTGAGAGAGCTGGAGTGCTGGGTGAAGAACAGAATGGTTTTCGTGTGGATAAGAGAGCTGAGGACAATTTGTTTGTGGTGAATGAAATGACTGAGAAGAAAAAGAAGGATGGGGGTAAATTGTACCTAGGTTTTCTGGATATAGAGAATGCTTATGACAGAGTGAACAGAGAAATGTTAGGTAGAGTCTTAGAAAAGATTGGATTGAGTGCAAAGATAGTTAACATAGTGCACAGTATGTATGTGGACACAAGAACTAGATACAGACTAGGAGACATAGAAACAGACTGGGTGAAGAGTGAGAGAGGAGTTAGGCAAGGCTGTATATTGTCATTAACCCTTTTTTAGCCTGTATACAGAGGAGCTAGCAGCCAGCATGAGAAGAATGAATGTAGGGGTAAGTGTGGGGAGTGATAAAGTATGTGTGCTTCTTTATGCAGATGATGTAGTTGTTATGAGTGAATCGGCAGATGAGCTTCAAAGTCTCTTGGATGTAGTGGATGGGTATAGAAAGACTTTGGAGTAAGGTTTAGCAGTGAGAAAAGCAAGGTAATGATTGTGAATAGGTCAGAGGATGAAAGCAATGTGGTATGGAGACATGGAGAGAATGAGTTGAAACAGGTACAAGAATACAACTACTGAGGGATGTGGATGAGTCCTAGTGGGTGTGGAAAGGCAAAGAATGAAAAGATAAGTATGGGAAACCATCGATTGGGAAGCGTGGCAATGATGAGAACAAGTAAGTATGATGTGTTGAGAGAAGTGTGGAAGAGTGTGGCTGTGACAAGTATAATGTATAGTATGGATGCGATTACATGGAATGAGAGTGAAATTGGTAAGTTAGAAGTGGGCCAGAATAGAGTAGCAAGGATGGCACTGAGTGCACCGAGGTGCACAGCAGTTGAAGCCTTGAGAGGTGATATGGGATGGAGCACCTTCAGGGAAAGACTCACAAAAGCCACACTTAGGTACAAGATTAGGCTTGAGAGAATGGATGATGCAAGAATAGCAAGGAACGTGTACCTGTGGAATGAAGATGGGAGTAAATGGAGGAAGAGGTGCATGAGAATGACAAACAGGTAAGGATTGCAAGTTGTGTGGACGATAAGAATGGTTGGGAGGAATTAAAATGAGCGTGAATGGGTGGTAATAAGACGAGGCAGAGTGGGAGCTGAATGGGATGTGAGAAAATGAAAGAATGAGATAGACAAAGAAGTGAAATTTGTGGGACTGAATGAATGGAAGAATGAGATGGAAAAAAAAAGAAGATTCTAGAATGGTACAAAGAGAAAGGGTCCCTGGTGTATGAAAGGTGGTATGATGGAAGCCTAGGTGGTGATCTTCTCTTCCGAGCGAGGGCACAGTATATGGATGTGAACGCAAGGAGTTACTGATGGTCTGAGTCCCACAGGAAAGTGTGCCAGACGTGTGACATGGCAGAAGATAAGAATATGTGGTGGAATAATCTGATGAGATGAGAATATGTGGAATATGTGGTGCTGGAATGTGTGAAGTATGGCAGAGACAGGAATGAGATGATGTAAGTGATATTGAATGAGTTAGGACATGACAGGAATGAAAGAGTGGAGAAGACAGGAAAGGAGTGGATGGTGTTGCTGGGACTGTGTAGAGAGGCGAATGAAAAAAAATATTGAGGCGGTGAAAGAGTTTCTGGAGAGAATGTGGCATGCCAGATGTAAGAACAATTAGTGTAGAGAATGCTGTTCGTTTCTCTCTCTCTCTCTCTCTCTCTCTCTCTCTCTCTCTCTCTCTCTCTCTCTCTCTCTCTTTTTTCTTTTTTCTTTCTACAGGAGTTGCTGATCCAAAGTTCTGGCTTAGGAGTGATCCCGATCCACCCGTACTATCAAGATCAAGAAGATGAACCTGGATACAGGATCTTTAGGTAAGTCCTTTTTATTTCTTATGTAACGTACACTGTCATGCTTCCAAGATGTTCCCAGAGTGAAGATAAGATGCTTTCTATTTTTTCCATGTGGAGTGTTACGATGGCTGTGCCTGTGGGACACCACTACGTGAACCTAAAGGCTCCTCCAGCTCGCCACAATCAGCAGGCCCAGAGTGGATTTAGGATTTTTGTAATAATTGACGAATTTGTTATGACATCTTGTTTTCACCTATTTTTCACCAGGTAGGATCAATCTGCCTGGCACTCATGTTTCACCAAGCCAAAATAGACACGTCATTTGTCAAAACCTAAGTGTGGAACATGATCCTGGATGATAGTGTGAAGGTGGTATGATGAAAAGTTAACACCTTGTTAACTTGTTTAACGTTGCCTTGATTGTTCTTTTATTGTATTTTCTTTTTCCTCTGATGTTTCATACTCTGATTGCTCATTTAGGAATAGGGTATTATTGCAGTTTCAACCAATACACAGTAAGTAACTATAACCTTTCGCAGCATCTACAACTCATTGTTTGGTCCATTTTTATTCCCATTTTATCCTGTCAGAAATTAATGATAACTCAAGATGAGAAATTCGAAGGTTTGAGTCAATTCTAGCTTAGATCCACCATTCGTCGCTCGCAGGATAGTGTGTTCATATTTGTTACCAATGGTGTGCATGCCCAATGGCAACGTGACTGATGAAGTGGGGTTACTTGCTACGAATCAGGTCACACGGAAATCTGTCGGGCAATCACATACAGGCACGTGTGTTTAGAGGAGGAAGGAGCACCTGGGACTGTGCTGCGTCAGTTAAACTATGGCTACGTGGAAGAGACGTGTGCTGGCAGTTTACCGCCAGTTCTTTCAACTTCTTAAGGTATTTTGGATTAAATAATTACTGTTGGTATGTGGTGATGACGGACAGAATGTAGGAGGTTACAAAATGTTAGTTACTTTACCTTATGGGGCTGTTTGGAGGTTAGGTTAGGTAATGTTAGGTTAGCAACCTTTAGTGGGGGTTCCAGGAGGGGCGAAGCTTCCCCGGTTAGGTTAGGTTATGTTAGGTTAGGATAGCGTAGAAGTTTCCCGTTTTCGAAATATGTAGTTTGTCATCCTTAGACTTTTCATTAATGTCAAAAATACCTCATTTTGGCTTTCCCCATCCCAAAAACCCTGTATTCCCACCAGGCCCCAATGTTTGTTGGCTTTAGTGAAAGAGATAAAGAGAACGGGAGTATTGGTTGAAACTGCAAGTTTAATGGGAATTGGTTGGGTTTATATCTATTCCATTATTTTACTGTTTTTATCTTTTATCCGTATTCATAGTTGCTTTAAGTTTTATCCAAACTTGAAGTGATTAGATTTTCATTTGTTCACTGTGTTCAGATTTACAGAATTCTAGATTAGTTTTTGGTGAAATCAATTAATTACTGCAGCAGTAAAGCATTATGTTACAGCTTTGTTTAATGTTATTCCTAAGATGTAGTACATCGGTATTACATTGCCTTATAACTTCTCACATAAGCAAAAGAGAATCAGTCATTCATTATCCACTTAAAGCAGAAGGCTTTCTACCATTATGGCCTCAAATAACAGACAGTGGTGGACATCTCTCATTGCCTCAGTGAGAACTTATCCCATTAATGGACTTCATCTCAATTACGGTGCATGAGATAGCTAATCTCATGGGATATCTGCCTACTGACTGAATGACCTGGAAGATGGATTTTTGCTCTTAGAGCTGTTGCCTCATTGAGTTTTGCTCTTAATTAGCTTTGAAGAATGGGGGCACAGCTTGAAAGCAAAAAAAAGTATTTGTTCCCATTTAATAAATCTGCACTGCCAGTTTGTAGTTCGGTGCCTGATGTTCGGAATAGGGTTCCAAGACTTATCTCCTGAATGTTCAATGAAACAGCTGTTAGTTGTGTGACAAGTTAGACATCATAAGTAAAAAAAAATAAATAAATAAATAAATAAAAAAAGGTATATTTTGGGGTCAGATAGCACATTGGTCATAAGACAAATATGTTGTGTGCCAAGTAACCCACAGCACTACAAATTATGTTTTTGTATTAGGTTACCAGGAGTGGAAATGCTCTGGATTTGTGTTAATTTTTATTTATATATTGATTTATATTTTTCATATCTTTTATATACAGCACATCTGTGATTCTTCCAGAAAGCCTGGGTAGTCAGCCTGCTGGCTTGTTCTTGCAGGCTTGGATGAATGACCCCTGCATGTGGTGGTGCCAGCAAGGTTTTTGAAGGACAAGGTAATGGCACTAATTTCCAGACAGATAAGAAAAAATGCATTTTTTATTTTTTTAAAATTTTTGCCTTGTAACTTTTCCCAGTTTCAATCAACTGAAATTATAAGGACATATTTGGAAAGCTTCCATGTAGTGGATTCAGAATGTGAATTCAGTGATTCAGAGACAAGTTATGAAGCCCAATTAAAAACTCAAAAAACCTATTTCCTGGACATTGTAACCTATTTCCACCCAAGCCCTTTTCTTGGATCTTTTCAGGTCAATAGATGGCTCAAATTCACAAAGGTTGTGTATTTTTATTGCTTTTCTATAAAATTAAATAATATTCACAGAAATGTGAGTTGATATAAAATGTAATAATTAACACTAATGCTCTGTTTCTCCACACAGGTTGAATCTAATTTGTATGTGAAATGATAAACTAACCGTACATCTTCCTGGATGTAAGGAGGAGGCAGTAGACACCTGCCGAAACGATAATTACTCCCAATGAGGTCTAAAGCACTGTTCAGGGGGTGCTGTGAACTTATCATTAAACCCAGCTGTGACCTCACTGAACGTTTCCCTTTGTGTCTCACAACACAAGGGGGTAGTCACAGCCTGCCCTCTAAAGACAACTCTCTTCCTCCACACAAAACTACAAGCACCTAATAACACACACACCCTTCACTCAAAAAATTTTAAAATCATGGCAACTCCTACACCAGCCTCGGAGTCCCCATCTGGGGAGGGGACCATAAATGTCCCCAGGTCGGACTGCCTTTCCGTCGACGACCCTAAGTGTCTTGACACCCCCCTCAACTTTTTCTTCATTAACTTCTGCAACATTCGCGGTCTAAGATCTAATTTTCAATCTGTAGAACACCACCTCTCCTCTTCTAAACCTCATCTTCTTTTCCTCACTGAAACTCAGGTGTCTGAGGCAACTGACAGTAGCCCCTTTTCTGTTCCCTCCTACTTTCTCTATCCTCATTTTCGTTCCAAAGCTGGATGCTGCGTTTATGTGTGCAATGACTTAACCTGCTCTTGTGCCCACGCTCTTGAATCTTCCGAGTTTTCCACCATCTGGCTACGACTACAGAGTCATTCTCATACTAAATTTATCTGTGCTGTATACCTCTCTCCTAACTCCTCTGACTATAAGAAATTCTTTGACTACTTAACTTCCAAAGTGGAGCACATTCTGACCCTCTTCCCTTTTGCAGAGATCTCCATTCTTGGAGACTTCAATGTTCACCACCAGCTTTGGCTTTCCTCTCCCTTCACTGACCATCCTGGTGAACTAGCCTACAACTTTGCTATCCTCCATGACCTAGAGCAATTGGTGCAACACCCTACTCGTATTCCTGACCGTCTTGGAGATACGCCCAACATTCTTGACCTTTTCCTGACCTCTAATCCTTCTGCTTATGCTGTCACCCTTTCTTCTCCGTTGGGCTCCTCCGATCACAATCTCATATCTTTATCTTGTCCTATCACTCCAATCCCTCCTCAGGATCCCCATAAGCGAAGGTGCCTCTGGCGTTTTGCCTCTGCTAGTTGGGGGGACCTGAGGCGGTATTTTGCTGATTTTCCTTGGAATGACTACTGCTTCCGTGTCAGAGACCCGTCTTTGTGTGCTGAACGCATAACAGAGGTGATAGTGTCTGGCATGGAGGCGTACATTCCTCACTCTTTTTCTCGTCCTAAACCTTCTAAACCTTGGTTTAACACAGCTTGTTCTCGTGCTATACATGATAGAGAGGTGGCCCACAAAAGGTACTTAAGCCTTCCTTCACCAGAATCTCATGCACTTTATATTTCTGCCCGGAACCATGCCAAGTCTGTTCTCCAACTAGCCAAAAACTCCTTCATTAACAGAAAATGTCAAAACCTTTCAAGATCTAACTCCCCTCGTGATTTCTGGCATCTAGCCAAAAATGTCTCCAATAACTTTGCTTCTTCTTCTTTCCCTCCTCTACTTCAACCAGATGGCACCACTGCTATCACATCTATTTCTAAAGCTGAACTCTTTGCTCAAACCTTTGCTAAAAACTCTACCTTGGACGATTCTGGGCTTGTTCCTCCCTCTCCTCCACCCTCTGACTACTTCATGCCACGTATTGAAATTCTTCGTAATGATGTTTTCCATGCCCTCGCTGGCCTAAACCCTCGGAAGGCTTATGGACCTGATGGGGTCCCTCCTATTGTTCTCCGAAACTGTGCCTCCGTGCTTGCACCTTGCCTAGTCAAACTCTTTCAGCTCTGTCTGTCAACATCTACCTTTCCTTCTTGCTGGAAGTTTGCCTACATTCAACCTGTTCCTAAAAAGGGTGACCGCTCTAATCCCTCAAACTACCGTCCTATTGCTTTAATTTCCTGCTTATCTAAAGTTTTTGAATCAATCCTCAACAGGAAGATTCTTAAACATCTATCACTTCACAACCTTCTATCTGATCGCCAGTATGGGTTCCGTCAAGGCCGCTCTACTGGTGATCTTCTGGCTTTCCTTACAGAGTCTTGGTCATCCTCTTTTAGAGACTTTGGTGAAACTTTTGCTGTTGCCTTGGACATATCAAAAGCCTTTGATAGAGTCTGGCACAAAGCTTTGATTTCCAAACTACCCTCCTACGGTTTCTATCCTTCTCTCTGTAACTTCATCTCAAGTTTCCTTTCTGACCGTTCTATTGCTGCTGTGGTAGACGGTCACTGTTCTTCTCCTAAATCTATTAACAGTGGTGTTCCTCAGGGTTCTGTCCTGTCACCCACTCTCTTCTTATTATTCATTAATGATCTTCTAAACCAAACTTCTTGTCCTATCCACTCTTATGCTGATGATACCACCCTGCACTTTTCCACGTCTTTTCATAGACGTCCAACCCTTCAGGAGGTAAACATATCACGCAGGGAAGCCACAGAACGCCTGACTTCTGATCTTTCTAAAATTTCTGATTGGGGCAGAGCAAACTTGGTATTGTTCAATGCCTCAAAAACTCAATTCCTCCATCTATCAACTCGACACAATCTTCCAGACAACTATCCCCTCTTCTTCAATGACACTCAACTGTCCCCCTCTTCTACACTGAACATCCTCGGTCTGTCCTTTACTTATAATCTGAACTGGAAACTTCACATCTCATCTCTAGCTAAAACAGCTTCTATGAAGTTAGGTGTTCTGAGACGTCTCCGCCAGTTTTTCTCACCCCCCCAGCTGCTAACTCTGTACAAGGGCCTTATCCGTCCATGTATGGAGTATGCTTCACATGTCTGGGGGGGTTCCACTCATACTGCTGTTCTAGACAGGGTGGAATCAAAAGCTTTTTGTCTCATCAACTCCTCTCCTCTAACTGACTGTCTTCAGCCTCACTCTCACCGCCGCAATGTTGCATCTCTAGCTGTCTTCTACCGCTATTTTCATGCTAACTGCTCTTCTGATCTTGCTAACTGCATGCCTCCCCTCCTTCCTCGGCCTCGCTGCACAAGACTTTCTTCTTTCTCTCACTCCTATTCTGTCCACCTCTCTAACGCAAGAGTTAACCAGTATTCTCAATCATTCATCCCTTTCTCTGGTAAACTCTGGAACTCCTTGCCTGCTTCTGTATTTCCACCTTCCTATGACTTGAATTCCTTCGAGAGGGAGGTTTCAAGACACTTATCCACCAATTTTTGACCACTGCTTTGACCCTTTTAAGGGACTGGCATTTCAGTGGGCATTTTTTTTTTTATTAGATTTTTGTTGCCCTTGGCCAGTATCCTTCCTACATAAAAAAAAAAAAAAAAAAAAAGAACAATATAAGAATAAAACCTAAAGTGGATGGGTACTAGTTCCTTGGTAGTTTTTGGAACTAATAATCTGTCCATCTATTTTTTTTTCTTTTCTTTCTATTTTTTTTGCAGGATCTCCACATTCTTCTCTGTCACATCTTTCACACCTTTCAAATCCAACAATCTGAAAGGAAATATATTAATTATTAGTGAAGATATAGCAAAAAGAAGTAGACAAATAAATTAAGGATTGTTGTAAGAAATTACTTTTTTTCCAGAATGTCATTGCACTAAAACAATTACACTTACAATGAAGAGCATGTAGGTACCACTGATAAAATGGTTGAACTTCTTCATATAAAATTTTAGCTCTAAGCTAATTTGGGTAGTCTTAAATTTTTAATGACCAAATGGATGGAAATCAGGTACTGGACAGAAAACCAGTGCCACAACCCTACCTATAGAGACTCCTGTCATTGCTTAGGGTAAAGATGCATTTGCACATGTACATATGCAAATGGATATTTAAAAAAATTTTGAGTCTTAGTGCATATCCACAAGTTTTTTGTTTTATGGCTTATTCATGGAAACATCATGAGTATTATTAATGAATATTAATTATCCTATTATTGAACTTAGTCTTAATTTATTCATAGATCTAATGATAATCAGAAGCACCAAAGATAGTGATGTCTCATGGCTGCCTAAGGTGTGGCTGGCTAGGCCTTGGCTTGCTGCTCAGTTAATGATAGACAGCTGTTGTGATGGATTTGTATAAATCATCTTGTCAGCATGCTGTGTTCCGTAATGTAAACATTAATGAAGAGGCTTGACTCCATGACATGTTTTGTTTGAAGAACCTAAGCTTTTGGGAAAGGTACTGAAAAATAAGTTAAGTTGCTAAACTTATAAGTTAACGTGACTATTAAATTATTGTTTCTGCATATTTGCACTCATATTTCAAGGTTTTTAGGTGCAAAATTATCCTAAGCATGCCATTTCTTTCACACTCCTCACTTTACTTGCACTGGAAAATAGGTTTGGTGAGCATTATGTGGGTGATCTTGAGCCATGCAGTGATCACAGAAAGATTGGCAGCATGTGATTCAAACTTTGGTCATCCCTATATCTCTATCTATATCTGTCTATCTGATTCTATCTATCTATGATGGAATAGTTGAGGAAGGGGTTGAGTGGGTGGTGCAGGGAAGAGTTGGGGGGCACCAACTGCATTGAACCAGCTTTGGGGGGTGGGGGGGACAGCTTGCAAAAGGTTGAAAACCCCTGATATAGAATAAGAAAGAAAACCCTATCTTATTTGAGATTGCTCCATTTTATTTATCCTGTTATTTATTACTCATTGTGAAGTAAATTATTTGTATGAGAGAATGAGAGGTGTCGATTGGAGTATTGGTAGGTGAAGGGTTTGGTGAGAGCAGGATGGCAAGTCATGTGTCGCTGCCATCGTCAGTCATGTAAATGGTGTTCTAGGTATTAGCTTGGTAGCTTGTGATCAAAGGATGAAACAAAAATAGCCAAGAAACATACTTGGTTTCTAGAAGCCCATTGCATATTTACAGAGTTATTTTGCTGAAAAGCATCTTTGTTGCTAAATGTGAATTGGTGAAGTTAATATTAAATTAATTAATTAGGATTAGGATAATCTTGGCATGATATACGAGGGTGCAATATAATCATGGTTAGGTAAATTTTGGACTTGAAACTGTGGTTAGGAAGAGACTACTGTATAGTTGTCTGATCAATGTCACCTATGCATGGACTTGGCCTTTACCAGGGTGAGACGGAGCCATGTTTGCTGCAATCAAGGAGGTCCTGGGCACCTCTGTCTTGGAGGGCACAGGGAGGAGTGGCGGTGGCTGCATCAATGAGGGGGAGGTGTACCGCACTGACACTGGGAAGGTGTTTCTGAAAAAGAATTCAAAAGAAAAGGTAGATTTCATTAGCTTCTAATTATAGATTCTTGAAGGTAAGTTGAAGGTTTAGACCGTGTACATTTTCTGTGGCTATATTATGCTGAAATTTGTGGTAGATAAAGAAAGCAGTTTTTCAGTATAGACGAACATCAGTTACAAAAAGGTCTTTTTATTTTTTATTTTTTTTTATTTTTTTTATATTTTTATCACCTTTATTGCCTAAAAACAATGCACTGTCTGTCTCTCAAATACAGAAGTAATGTGTCTTACTCTGGTCAATCAGTGGTGCCTTCTTGGGCAACATTTTTTTTAGCCATTGAGTGGTGTATAGTGCCCTCCATTTCAAATATCATGGCCAAACCAATAAAGTGTTTTTCAGAGGTGCACATGTAGAGGAGATATATGATTGCATTAAGACTCATTTGTGAATGGTAAGGGATTGTTTTGGATGCTCTGAGTGGCATGAAATGGTCCAGCAGAGACTCATCACAGATAATGTCTGCTTTATATATTTTAAACCAAATAAGTATTTACTGCACAATTTTATAGATTTTGATGGTGTTGGGATGTGATGACCACAACAATGTGGTCTAGGCTCTACACTATGTAGTGCAGTCATCCCATGTGGGTAAGCATTATATATGTAGTCTTAAGATATGAGGCATAGAATGCATGTCTCCATTCTCCCTGTATGTCATGGGAAGTAAGTGAAAGGAGTGGAGAAAGGAGACTACGACCCTTCTTTTGGAGTTTTTCTCAACAGTGAGGCAAGGCATAGAGGAGAGGGGGAGATACAACCTGAGCCATACTGGCTGGGTCAATGTGTCACAGGTGTTGGGTTAAGGTTGACTGATATTTCTTTCTGTTTTAATTAAAAGGTTTAATTAAATTTTGGAGTATTTATTTAAAGTTTGTATTGAGTTACTTTCACCTTGATTTAGTTTATAGTTCAGTTTAGCTTTGATTTAGCAGTTGTTAATAGATATAAAAATAGTAGATTAGCTGCCACCAGTCATGGTTTCAGCCAAATAATTCTGACCTTGCTTTATATGGTAGTATTTTAGCTAGAGATCTGTAAGACTGGAAAAACTCCATGTCAACCAGATTGAGTTTTATTGATGTTAGCTTCTAAATAACAAGTAGTTTTCAAATAATTTTTCTTTCTTCTAATTCACAATGATTTTCTAGAAATTAGAGCTGTTACCTTGGAGTTGTGGGACCTATACTGAGAACAATGATATATAATCAGGTCATAATTATAAAATTTAAATGAGTATGTTATAACAATTAATTAGTGCCTCAGGGGTTTACCTTAATTTTTAGTAAAAAAAAAAAAAACATCCTAATCATATAGGTGTTACATTCAATTGTGTGTGTATCACTGGTGTTTGACTCTTACCTTATTAAAGAACAGTTTCCCTATTCTGTGTACATTCTAAATTTTGTTCACCCCCCCAAAAAAAAATATAAAAAAATAAGTTCATATGAACCACTTTTAAATAATCTTGATGAACATACCTGTGGATAATGATGTCATTTAAGCTGACACTGAAATCTCACACCCAAGCTTATATAGGCCACCTTACACCCTGGAATTAGTCCTCTACTTATACTAATAGACATAATTTTGCAATATCCTTAACAGTTTAGACCCCTTCTACATTCACAAATTATTCTTGAACATTTTTGCTAATGGTCCCATGTACTCCTGGATTCTAGCACTGTTTATTAATAATTTTTGGATAAAACTATTAACAAAGAATTTTTCTTAAAATACATAATATTATCAGTTCTGGCATATTTTCTCAACCTACAATGTTTTGTGATTAGGATTTTTTATGTGAGTGACCCAGGAGAACCTGAGAATATGGTTATTTTCCAGTTACCTTGTAAACCAAGGGTTATTACTCCACACCATCCCCAAATATCAACAACTAATTTAACAATTTATAGTTTACAATTTCATTTAATTTTCTTGTCCTAAAGTTTTACTGATTCCAAAAGTACATACAAAGTTTTGTTTTATATAACTTAAAAGAAAGTTCATTTTTACATTCATGACTGTTCCTCTTGGCTATAAAAATGATTTCATGGGATTATTATTATTTGGATGGTATTGTCTTTTTTTTTTTTCCCTATTGCTGTTTTGTCGCGTGGCAAGTGAGCATGTCTTGATATGCCATAGGAAGGCTAAAAAGGAGACTGGAAAAATGTGTGTAAAAAGAAAGTTGTATGTGTTAGTTCTGTGAGATTTAAGGCTGCAAAGTGGTCAGATGTTGAGACAGGAAGTGCAAAATAAGCTGAGGCTAGAAGTGACGCCAAATGTTTGAAATGGAGAGCTTCAATGGAGGTCAATCCAACCGAAAGTGGAATTTGGTTGAAAATGGTGGTGTTTGAGGGCACATGAACATAACTGAGGGCATCAGGACCATAGGGGCTCAAATGGAATTACATATATCAAGAGAACTGGCAACTCTTCCTCTGTCTAGCTGTGACACTTGCAACACTGTTTTCCAGCTTCGATATGGTTGAAAGTCCTGTATTAGCAAGTGGAGTAAGGACTTACTGACTTGGGATTCACGTGTTGTATGTGGTGGTTAAGCCAATGGGCATGTTCATTCAGGACCAGCTGGGCAAGTCCAGCGAGAGGGAGCCAGCCAGTAGGTGCATGTGATGCACAGCGCATAGCCATCTCTTGCCCAATCAGCGGTTTTCTGTATAAGGAACACATCACCTGGAGCCAGTCACCACGCTGCCTACTAGCCTTTCTCGTGCTTCTTCCTCCAGTCCTGTCCAAACCTTGCTCATACCCAATCTTTTCCTGTGACTAACCAGTGCCACCTGTTAATCCTTTGTTGTACCAATGTTACTAACTCATTATTTTAATGACTTCCTCTAACATAGCATTCATTCATCCTTGAATTTGTTGCTTTCTTTTAAGTAACTAATATATTCTAGTACCAATACTAGTATTTTCTTCTATTTTTGCAATACTCTGATACTTTTCCTTCTTGTAGTTTATTGTATTATTATTACAGTGGAATCTCGGTTACCAAACATCTCCCTTTTCGAACAACTTGGGTATTTAAAAATTTCAACTCATAATTGCTTTGGTTGCCATACTGTAATTTGGTTTTCGAACAAAGTTACTTGATTTCAAATACTACAAGACAGCAAAAAGCAGCCATGTATCATTAATTTAGAGTTTCTATACAGATTTCCTTTTTTTTTTTTATATTTGGAGGAGAGACACAGTAAGACAGTAATTCTATCTTTGAAATAATAAATGAAGAATCTTGATGTAAACAAACAAAGTTTGGTGCTTAGGAGTAATCCCAAGCCTCCTGTGGCTCTCTGACCCACAACGCCATCACTACTGCACAATTGTGTTTTCCCAGTAGCTTTCCCCAGCAGCAAGATGTTTAAGTGTTATGATCATGTTCATTTTGGTGGTGAGTGGGTTGCTCCTCTCTGTGTCACTCTGTTAGGCTTCTCTCACCATATCAGTGACAAAGACCTGCCTGGTCTAAATATCTTTTGATGAGTTTTGTGTCACTAAGTTCATTCAATGCATCCTTTCTAGATACAAAAAAAAAAATCTAAGCTGGAGATGTTGTGGAGCAGCCATTTTAGCAGTGGGAGTGTCGGTCATTACCCGCTAAGACATGACATGGTGGATGGGTGTCTGAGAATGGATTAATCTATTTTACATTGATTCCTATGGGGAAAATAGTTTCAGTTTTTTAACATTTCGGATTTCAAACGACATTCAGGAATGAATTAAGTTCGAAAACTGAAGTTCCGCTGTATTATTATTGTTATTATTATTATTATTATTATTGTTATATTATGTCTTTTTTGCTGTTGTGATACCAGGAAAGTGTTAAAACCTTATTATTTACTTCAAGTAAAACACTTTAAGGTTTAAATCCCAAGTCATGCAAACAAAAATGTACACAAACTTAAAGTGGGTTACATTTTATGTGCCAGTGTGCATACTCACCCTACAACTTTTTTATTTTTGCTCAAAAAAATTCTGAAGAGCAGGGGTTTCATGTAAGACTTAGTTGAAATTGATATCTTTCTTAGAAGTGGTGTTATTGTTGATAAACTTTATATGCAATTTTATCAATTTGTAAAAAAATGGCACTTGAGTCCCTATGGTCCTGATGCCCTCAATTATGCTGATGGGGACTTGCAGAATTTTATAGTGAATGTGAATGTAGAATTAGTAGGTGGATCTGAATGTCAGAATTGGTAATGTAAAAGTTGAATGTATATTTGTGTATGTGGTGTGTATAGAAAAAATGAAAATGGAAAAAGGATGGGAGGGTTGGTGCTATTTGGTGGTATGCTTTGGTTACACAACAGATAAAAAGTTGTTAATAGAAATAATGAATTATGTGATTGTCCAAAAATGAAATAGGAAGATTATGCCAAAAATGAAATAGGAAGATTATTGATTTTGAGATTACTGAAAAAAACTAGAGGTATTTGGCTAATACCTGATAGAGGGAAAGTTGAGGATAGATACAGGAAGAATTAGAAAATAAGTGGATTTGGGTGTACTACGGAAGTTTTAAAAGTGAGAGAGTTGGGCTAAAGAGAAAAGCAATAGAGGGTCAGAAGAGTGGGATGCAGTGAAAGATTTTGGTGATGTGAAGGAAGACTGGCAGCTATTTAACAGTAATGTGATGTGGCATGAGAAGAGTCAGTGGTGGGGACAAGTAAGGGAAGTGAAAGGTGGAATGAAATAAGTGTGGCTGCAGCTGAAAACAGACATGTATATGAAGAAGGGGTGCTGAGACAGATGGTGTCATATTAGAAATATTAAAAGAAGAGGAACTAGAAAAAGCATTGAATGTGGTACAAAAAGTAATGCAATTGACAGTTTTCAATTGAATATCTTTGAAGGACATAAGGAATATGAAAAAGGATATGTTAAGTATATAAGAAAATAGATCATGATAATGATTTAGAAGGATGCTATAGGGAAGAGATGGACAGAACATTTTAAGGGTTTGTTGAGTGTAGAAAAGGATAGAGATCCTTACAGTGTTACCATAGGGATGGCACAGATTAATGTGTTGGGAGAGTTACTTAAACAAGTCTGACTGTGATGTGCAGGGGAAGTATGTGAGGTAAAGCAGGGAGTTTCACTTTTGTGTGGTACAATATTTGAAGACTAGTGTGTGACAGTTAACTTGGCATTATCCATGTAGAGTCTTTGTGGAAATTATAGGAGTATACAAATTACAATTAAGTAAAGAATTATTTGTTTTTTTTTTTTTTTTGCTTTTAGTTCTGCAAACCCTAACCAACATTTTCCGAGTGGCCACAGCCAAAGATAGGGACTTATCTGAGCAGAATGTAAGATGAGCAGGTTTGATTAACTTCAACAAATCTAGTGTTGAGAGCTCCCTTAGGGTGGCCAGTATGGTGGTTGGGAGAGGTGATGTGAATACATTCAAGTTTGAAATATGGACTGGGAAGAGAGCCATACTAATTTAGTGACTGGTATATAAACACTGAGGCTGTGACATCACAGCATGTAGTTTATTCTGATAGGTGAATCAAATTCACATAGTTATGTCTATGTAATAAACATGATAAAGATATTATGTCACTCTTTAATTATAACAAATTTATCCAAAGTAAAATGCTAACACTCATATTTATCATATATTACAAGGATCATGTGCCCTGTTAGAATCATGAGTTTCAATTTTTTGCAATTGGGAATTTTCCCAATTCTTGGAAAAATTCCCAGTCTCCTTCAATAAAGGTGAAAGCTACACAAGTTTGAATATTATGTTCTGTAAGAAAATAAATCTATTGAGTGTTGCAGTTAGTAAATAGTAAATTGTCAACCTGGAGGGTTAGATGTCTATGAGTTATCATAAATAAAATAAAGCAATTAAAAATGGTTGAGCAGAAATAGAGCTAATATGTGATTGTTGTCATATGCTGTGTGACATCTTTATTTCAAATGCAAATAGAGCATGTCCTGGTACAACACATGTCTGATATTGGCATTATAGTGTGCTATACTCAAGTTTTTGTTAGCCTCATAGGTAATACAATATGCACAGAAATTAATATGAAGATTTATTTTGAAGATCTGTATATATATTACTTGTATATCCAATGTTTTGCAAGATGGAAGTGGAAGATTATCTAGAGATAGAAGATGGAAGAAGATTATCTAGAGGATTGTAAAGCCATGTCCACACTATTGGGCAGTGCTGAGTGGGTTTCTCTTGTTTCCAAAGCAGTGTTACCAGATTAGGTAAAGGTGCAAACCCTTCACTTTTGGACACAGCCAGCCATGCTCTACCCTTATTGGGCAGTGTCTGCCTGTAGTGTCTATTCCACATTACTTGAAAGGTGGTTTGGTTAAGAAGTTAAGGTCATTCAGTAGACTGTAAGTGGACTGTGAGATGTGAGAGCTGTCTTACCATGCCCAGTACTGTGGAGAAGAAAAATAGCCTTGTGTGGGATAATTCTTGCAGTTTGTGTGAAAAAGCAAAAACAAGTCAGAGCCTAGAGGAATGTGTGGTGTAAAGAATGGTTGCACAGTAGAGGAGAGTTGTCAAGTATGTGATTCTACTACGTAAACTCCATGATGAATGTGAATATGATTTCATAGCTTTGAGGAAACCTTTAGTGTTTCGTACCACCTACCAGATGAGACAGTTCCTGGTGTTTCACTTATGTTCATGTTCATGTTCATGTTCATTTTTGCCCGTTGTTTCAATGCTTCTGATGTCACCTCTGTGCCTGCCACTCACCCTTACCAGCATGTGTATTGGAACGGAATATCGCAATGGTGTTTGCCTGTCGTGCACTACCTGATAGTGTGGACATGACTTAAGGTACATGTGCTGTGCTATTGAGATAGTGTAACAGATGTGAAAGTTGGATAAATTCAACAAGTATAAGTTAATATTTTACTAAAGAATATCAGTAAAATGATGACAGATTATGTTGGTTTAACCATATTGAAGGAACTTGTGAGGATGATTGGATAAAATATGTTTAGTATGTTTACTGAAGTCCGAAGTAGAATGCAAGTAGACTTACCAAAGTTATGGAAGAGGAATTGAGAAATTTGTGACAAATTTATTTTACATAATTGTGTAAGAAAAAACCTATAAGAATATAAAACCTGCCATTGAAAACATTGATGATGATGACTCCCTGTTACAGGCACTGGAGATGTTTGATGGAGAGTATGAAGGCCTGAAGGCAATTCAGGCCACTGGCACAGTGCGTGTTCCTATGCCTCACCTGGCCTTGGACAACCCCGCAGGTGGAGCAGTGCTGGTAATGGAGTACCTCAACATGCAGGGACTTAAGCGGAAGTCAGGCCAGCTTGGGACTCAGTTAGCCAGGTGAGAGTTGTGTGTGTAAAGGCTGTTTTTCTCCTCATTCTCCTGTTAGCTGACCTTTCTGAAGTCAGTAAGCAGAAACCCCAGTAGGTCAGAAATGTCATTTTACTGCTGGAAATTCATCCATTTGCTTTCCTAAATTTTGAGTCCAAGCTATTTTTTTTTTTTTTTGTTTTGTTTAATTACTTTTATATACGAAACATGATAATCTTAGATTGTGCACTTAATTGGTATCAAAAATACTATTGAGATGTAAAGCTATAAAATGAATATCACTTCAGTGCATATAAATAGGCATTATTTGATGCATGAAAGAAGATGGTAGAGGCCACCAAAAATGGGAGAGAAGAGGGGGCATGTTTAACTGCTGTTCCAAAAAGTGCAGTAGAAGAAAACATTCAAATAGATAGGTTGATTGAAGTCCAAAGATATTGAGTACTCTTCTCTTGAAGCAGTTTGAATCATAGTAGGAAAGGGAAAACAAAAAAAAGCAGAGTTTACCATTGAAAGAAATGAATAAGTAAAGATACTGGTTGACTCTTGTATTAGAAAGGTAGATAAAATAAGATGGTAAGGAAGTCTTATGCAGCAAAGCCATAGGAGAGGAGGTGCTTGCAGTATGAGCAGCAATCATGGAAACAATGGTAGGAGATGATAAGAGATGCAACACAAGCTGTGCAAAATCGGGGATAGTTGGTTTAAGGGGACTCTGACTGAGTTGAAAATCTGAAAAATATAGAGATGCAAAAATCATTTTGTGGCATCATTAGGCCTAGTACTTCACAATGCACACATGTTGAAATATCCATTTAAATGCCTCCCACTCAAACTCAGTTGCTCAGTTAGTTACTCGGTCAAGGTCATTGTAGGTGGGAGATGGTTGTAGAAAAATATTCATTAAGAAAAATAAGAAAATTTACGAGAAACAGTTTTCTTTATGGTAGTGTATGGAAGTTTTCTCTCACAGCGTGATGAGGAAGAGCCTCAGTGTGTGTTGTACACGCTTATGAGAGAGGGAGGGAGTTAGCAATGCTTTCTCTTTTACCATCTTCTACACCCACTTAGTGTTCACTCACTTCCCTGCTTTTTGCTCTTTCCACCATGATGGATAAGAGTAAGTCTTACCTAACCCAAAGCAGCGAGGTACTGGCAAAAGCACGCTGGATATTAGCTGAGAGCAGAGAACAACCTGAGGATAAGCATGTAGCCTCATGGCATGTCAGCTGACACACCTGTGTTGTAGTCTGTCCTTGTCACTTCACCTCCCACTTCTTCCATTCCACATACAAGTGATGTTTCTACTTCTGTTGCCTTGCCTACTACTTCTGCTATGTCTGCTGTACAAGTATAGCCAGTGCCTTGATCTTCATTGTCTCCATAAGCAAGAGACTCTCTTAGGGAAGAGGTAAAAAATTTTCAAGAGCGATGAAGAAATCTCATTCACTTGGGATAATGTTTTAGTTTCAGTGGAGCAGCTTCTGACACTGGTGGACAACATATGTTGTCCCAAAACAAAATGTAAAAAAGTCCCCAGCTTGACAATCACCACCAATCATTGGGCCACATGCATCAGTGTGGCATGCCCTCATAGTAAAAATTAAGTGTGCAATGTTCCATCTAAGAGATTCCAGATACCAACAAAACAAGTCATCTATGAATCTAATGCAATTGCAATTATGGCTTAAAATCATCTTCAACTCAAATACATTATAATACTTGGCACCTAAAAATTCCAGTACAGTAGAACCTTGGTTCATGAATGTACTACATCATGAACTAGTTTTATGAATAAATTTTAGCTTGGTTCACGAACGATGCTCTGGGACATGAACGTTTATTACCCACAGTCCATGGAACCTCGTGCTCAGTTGTGTGTTGGTGTGCTTGGTGTAAACATGGTTTGTGAGAGTGCTGTGTTCAAAAACATTAATTTTTTTCCCCTTTTTTGTGTTATTTTTAGTCCCCATTATGCCATCTAAGAAAGAGAAAAGTGTTAGTTACATTAGCAGTAAGAAGCCTAAGTGTATTATTATTGAAGTAAAAAAAAATATTTTTGCCAAACATGAGAATAGCATTCATGTTTCTGACATTGCCTAACCTAATCAAACTAGTGGAGAGTTTTCAAAGTTGCCTAACCTAATCAAACTAATGGAGAGTTTTCAAAGTTGCCAGATGTCATCACCAACATACTCGTAGTCTTTTGGCCTAAAGAACCTGGATCATTCTTTCAGTTAATGTAGGTTACAGTACATTACCAGTAATGAACACATATTGGGGAGGGTGAGCTGCTAAAGATGAAAATTTGCTATATGCAGATAGAGAGAGAGAGAGAGAGAGAGAGAGAGAGAGAGAGAGAGAGAGAGAGAGAGAGAGATTGTGGCTGTGTGACAGCTAGTGACTTCAACAGTGGCTGACGATGCAACAAGAGAGAGAGAGAGAGAGAGAGAGAGAGAGAGAGAGAGAGAGAGAGAGAGAGAGAGATGGTGTAGTTGTGTATATCAGCCAGTGACCTTAACTGGTGGCTCTCTCTCTCTCTCTCTCTCTCTCTCTCTCTCTCTCTCTCTCTCTCTCTCTCTCTCTCTCTCTCTCTCTCTCTCTCTCTCTCTCTCTCTCTCTCTCTCTCTCTCTTTTCTTGCATTGTCAGCCACTGCCGAAGTGGCTGACAATGCAGCTGTCACACAGCCACAATCTCTCTCTCTCTCTCTCTCTCTCTCTCTCTCTCTCTCTCTCTCTCTCTCTCTCTCTCTCTCTCTCTCTCTCTCTCTCTCTCTCTCTCTCTCTCTCTCTCTCTCTCTCTCTGTCTCTCTTTTTGCATCGTTAGCCATTGTCGAGGCCACTAGATGGAGCAGAAAAAGGAGGAGGCAAGCAGCAGCCTTTTACCCCAAATTTAATAGCTTCCTCCTCTTCCTCTCCTCCCTCACCATCCCCCTGTGTTAGCAACTGTAAACAACAAAGTATACTGTTTTATTTAATTTAGTGCTATTTGTCTCTATTTAAGGATAAGTATTTAAATTTCATTTCATTCTATATTCTTCATCAGAAAAAAAAGCATAAATATGTAAACATACCATATTTCTGAGGCTGAAACAGATTAATTGTATATACATTAATTTTAATGAAAAAAATCCCAGAACGGATTAATTCATGGGTTTTACTGTATTATGTAGCTATATATGGATGAAAAGTGTGTGAGCATCCTTTTAAACTTTAAAGTCCTGTATCTCAAAACTAACTTACTGTGCTATTGAGAGGTTTTTCTCTGCAATTTATTTTCCAATTTTGAAGATTCTGGTGTCATTAGAAAGGGAATTAGGATACCTAAAAAAAAAAAAAAAATGTGACAATTTTGACTGAGCGTTTTTTTTTTTTTTTTTTAGCATAAGAGAAATAACAAGTTGAAGCAAAATTTTAGATTTTTTTTTTTTGACAATGAAACCAAAAAAGAAAATTGTCACATAATTTTCTTGAAAACCATCAGAGTATCTTGTGACTAGCTTTTTCAAGAAATTCCCCAAAAAATATTGTCCAAATATGCAAAAATTTAAATCTCAATTTTTTTGTATTTTTATTGAAAAAGAAAAACTATTGTACAAATAACTTCTAAAGAAACTTTATAGCTCATAAAAGATTGGTGCAGTTTGGTTCACAAATAATAAAAATGGAAAATAATTCCATCGGTCTCCTTAATTAAGGAGGGGAGTTGATGACATAGAAGTCTTTTAATTCCACTGTACTTAGTATGGCTATGTGGATGGAACACCCTTACTTTTATTTGTGTAAGCCATACAGGAGCCTTACCATTGTAAGGCAAAGCTGGAAAAAACCTGGATAAAAAAAAAAAAACCTAACCCACTTTTTTGGGGGAGGTTTATTTATTTCTTGGGTTTTATTTATTTATTTTTTTTGTTCCTCATATTTATATGTAAATCAGTTTAAATAAGCAATTGAAAAGTAATCTAGAGTGAAACAAAAAAAGGTTTGAAGTGTTATTTTCTTTTTTTTTTCATATAGGGGAGCACAAGTCAATAGCAAAAAAAAAAAAAATAAATAAATAAAAAAAAAAAAAAAAAAAAAATATATATATATATATATATATATATATATATATATATATATATATATATATATATATATATATATATATATATATATATATATATATATATATACTCGTATATATATATATATATATATGGAGACCCACTGAGGTGCCAGCTTCCAAACAGAATAGAAAACAGTAGTCAGAAATTACAGGATAAGTGTCTTTAAACCTCCCTCTTGAAGGAATTCAAGTCACTGGAAGGTGGAAATACAGAAACAGGCAGGGAGTTCCAGAGTTTACCAGAGAAAGGGATGAATGATTGAGAATACTGGTTAACTCTTGCATTAGAGAGGTGGACAGAATAGGGGTGAGAGAAAGAAGAAAGTCTTGTGCAGTGAGGCTGCAGGAGGAGGGGAGGCATGCAGTTAGTAAGATCAGAAGAGCAGTTGGCATGAAAATAGTGGTAGAAGATAGCAAGAAATGCAACATTGATGATGAGAGAGGAGAGAGGCTTAAGACAGTCAATTAGAGGAGAGGAGTTGATAAGATGAAAAGCTTTTGATTCTACCATGTCTAAAAGATCAGTATGAGCGGATCCTACCCCCGCCTTACAGGTGAAGCATACTTCATACATGGACAGATAAGGTCCATGTACAGAGTTAGCAGCTGGGGGGAGAGGGTGAGAGAAAAACTTGTGGAGATGAATCAGAACACCTAACTTCATAGAAGCTGTTTTAGCTAGAGATGAGATGTGAAGTTTCCAATTCAGATTATAAGTAAAGAACAGACTAAGGATGTGAAGTGTAGAAGAGGAGGACAGTTGAGTGTCATTGAAGAAGAGGGGATAGTTGTCTGGACGGTTGTGCCAAGTTGATAGATGGAGGAATTAAGTTTCAGGCATTGAACAATACTAGGTTTGCTCTGCCCCAATCAGAAATTTCAGAGATCAGAAGCCAGGCATTCTGTGGCTTCCCTGCATGAACTGTTTACTTTCTGAAGGGTTGGACGTCTTATGAAAAGATGTAGAAAAGTGCAGGGTGGTATCATTAGCATAGGAGTGGATAGGACAAAGAGTTTCAATTAGAAGTTCATTTATGAATAATAGGAAGAGAGTAGGTGACAGGGCAGAACCCTGAGGAACACCACTGTTAATAGATTTGGGAAGAGAACAGTGACTGTCTACCACAGCAGCACTAGAATGGTCAGAAAGGAAATTTGAGATGAAGTGACAGAGAAAAGGATAGAAGCCATAGGAGGGTAGTTTGGAAATCAAAGCTTTGTGCCAGACTCCATCAAAAGCATTTGATATGTCCAAGGCAACAGCAAAAGTTTGACTAAAATCCCTAAAAGAGGATGACCAAGACTCAGTAAGGAAAGCCAAATGATCATAAGTAGAGTGGCCTTGACAGAACCCAGATAGAAGGTTGTGAAGTGATAGATGTTTAAGAATCTTTCTGTTGAGGATAGATTCAAAATTTTAGAGAGTTAGGAAATTAAAGCTCCTCCTGTGGCCTCACTGCACAAGACTTTCTTCTTTATCTCACCGCTGTTCTATCCACCTCTCTAATGCAAGAGTTAACCAGCATTCTCAATCATTCATCCCTTTCTTTGGTAAACTCTGGAACTCCCTGCATGCTTCTGTATTTTCTCGTTTCTGTGACTTGAACTCTTTCAAGTAGGAGGTTTCAAGACACTTATTCTTTAATTTTTTTATGGCTGCTTTGGCTCTGGAGACTGGCACTTGTTTTTTTTATTTATTTTTTATTTTGTTACCCTTGTCCGGTGTCTGTCTTGGCAAAAAAAAAAATACTAATAATAATAAGAAGAAACAGCAATAAGAACTGCCATGATGGTGGATAAGACTATGGTGAATGGTGACACTGTCATGCCACCTGTTAGTTTTTAGGTGAACAAGTTATAATCATGGGAAATTATGATAGTACACTGTCATTTATGTTGATGATCAATGTTATTATGGGATAGTACATTGTCATTTATGTTGGTGATTATAGACATAACATTATTACCTTTAGTGGTTTTATTAATAGGGATGCCACAGTCATTGTGATTACTGTCCCAAGAAGCAAGGAATCATAGAACATAAACTGCTCAGATGTTGTATTGTTTTTCAGACTACTGCTTTGTACCTGCTTTGCTAATGACTTGAATGTGATACTCATGAATGATTCTAAGAAAACATGAAAAAAAAATTTAAAGATACATAGTATTTTGGTGTTCCCTTTTAAAAGATAGTAGGTTGTAATATGTGATAAAAATGTTAGGTTTGGGTGACAACTCTAGCATTGATTAGTGTCCCATAGAACAATTACAAGTGGATGGCTGACGACTATGATGCACCAAAGTAATAATAATAATAATAATAAAAATAATAATAATAATAATAATAATAATAATAATAATGCTTAAATAATAATAATAATACTTAAATATTAGCAGTGATGGTTGCTTTTCTGTGGACCACAGGTACATTAGTAACAATGGTATCAGAAACATTGAGAACTCTTCTGTAGACCAGTGGTACAAAAGTAGTAGAGGTAACAAAATTAGTAGTAATGATGGAAGCCTTGCTGTGGATCATTAGTAGAAATGTTTATCTTGTGAAACTTACTTAAGTGATTAGCAAATAATTCTTGTGTCACAGATCTGTCTGCGTCACACATTGTTGAAACAGACATCAGCAGGTGAGATGCTATTTTCCTTGCAGGAACTCATTTTCTAACATTTTACTAACAAAATTTTAGACTGAATTTTTGTGCAAGGTTGACAACATTTTTATCCCATTTTTATTCAGCTCACTTTTTTTTCACATGGTATGACTTTCATTAGCCATTGTTTTAAAGTGTGTTGAAATAACATTAGTAACAAAATAAAATGAGGGCAGAGGGCTGTCTTAATGTAAGGTGGTTTGAGGAAGCAAAAAGTGGGATAAAAATACTTGCACCATGATACATGAAGTACTGTTGTTTTCTATCACTGGATCAGAATCTGTGGCATGTGTTATCACTGGGTGGTTGCACCTACTATTTGGCAGTGGTGTAGAGCTGGTGTCGCTGACCAGCTGGAGCACAGGTGTTTCATCAGATAGCATACCCTCACTGGCTAGTGGGAACTGAAGGTTCTTAGGGACTTTTGGTGATTGAAATAATGTGCATGAACTTAGTCATGTTTCTGAGATATTAAAGTTCACTCCCATAAATTTCATTTAGAT
The DNA here is from genome assembly GCF_035594125.1 of Scylla paramamosain. Lineage (NCBI taxonomy): Eukaryota > Metazoa > Arthropoda > Malacostraca > Decapoda > Portunidae > Scylla > Scylla paramamosain. The sequence continues at coordinate 1,761,825 of NC_087196.1, read as the reverse complement.
TTTTCACCATAATGTCATACCCTGATAACACTGAGCCCTGCATTGGTGGTGACTACCCCCATCCTTGTTGAACATAGGGTGTTGCCCTCTAGTGATCAAGTTTAGTTGGTGTGCAAACTTTTACACTTTGTATTTCACTAGTGCAGGGTTGCATATTTTTTTTAATTAAGTTAAATTATAGAAAAAATTAGTGTGTTTTGAACCAAAAATTGTGCATGAAGCAAAAAAGTTTATTGTGATATGATACTTTTACTTTTCTGCTTCTAAAGATCATCAAGAATGTCTTTTTTTTTGTCCTTCAAATGTGAACCATTCTGTCTTCAATCCTTCACTATGTTATGTACAGAATTGAATGGTAATAAAGTACCAATGTTTAGATGAAATATAGAATAAATGATATCCGTACATTGCATTATTAAGAAAGTATCTTGCGTTGTTTCAGGCTACACCTCCACAATCTCGCAGCAAGAGACGCAAAAGTGGGAGGCACTGTGGGCAGAGGCTCTTCTAACTATGTGGAACAGTTTGGATTTTCTATCAACACTTGCTGTGGTTACATTACCCAGGACAATATCTGGACTGATGACTGGCTGGTGAGATTCCAGTGTGGCAAGGCTGCACTGAAACTTTTTCTTTTTTTTATCATATCAGAAATATTGTTGTTACCATAACATAACAGAATCTTTTTAACTCTCCCTTTGCCAATAGCCTGAATCCCTGTACAGTACACCAATACTGACTATTTTTCAAGTTTCTATAAATAATCTAGATGTGTTCTAGTAGATAGGTTCAGGGATGTAAAACTATGGAAAAGTTTATTTTCCCATAGCCAGAAGAGTAGAAAATTTTTCCACCTCTAGTCCAGTGTAGGATGTGATCAAATCCAAAAATAAACTTGACTTTGCAACTTCTCATTATCGTCTTTTACAAAGGCAATGGATCTGAGATACACCATAATTGCACAATGTGTCAGTATTATTCATAGGTACACAAATTTGGAAAAAGCCTGGGTTTAAAAAAAAAACAATCCACTGTGTTTTTGGGATGTTTTATTTATCTTTTTTTTGGGGGGGGCAGTTACTTTTGTTTATTTTTCATATTCTTCATAGTAAATCAGTTTAGATAAGCAATTAAAAAGTAATCTAGAATGAAATAAAAGCTTTGAAGTGTTTTTTCATATAGGAGGGATACTGGCCAAGAGCAACAGAAATATAATAAAAAAAAAAAAAAAAGAAAAAGGCCCACTGAGATGTTGGTTCCCGAACAGAGTCAAAAGTGATTGTTTAGAATTAAAGGATAAGTGTCTTGAAACCACTCTATTGAAAGAGTTCATCATAGGAAGGAAGTAATACAAAAGCAGGCAGGGAGTTCCAGAGTTTACCAGAAAAAGGGATGAATAATTGAGAATAATGGTTAACTCTTGCATTGGAGAGATGGACAGAATAGGAGTGAGAGAGAGAGAGAGAGAGAGAGAGAGAGAGAGAGAGAGGAGTGTTGTGCAGTGAGGTCACAGTAGAAGGGGAGGCATGCAGTTGGCGAGTTCAGAAGAACAGTTAGCATGAAAATAGTGGTAGAAGATAGTAAGAGATGCAATATTGCAGTGATGACAGTCTGAAGACAGTCAGTTACTTAAAGGAGAGGAGTTGATAAAATGGAATGCTTTTCATTCCACCCTGTCTGAAACAGCAGTATGAGTGGAATCCGTCTACCCCCTCAAATACATGTGAAGCATATTCCATACATAGACAGATAAGACCCCTGTAAGGAGTTAGCAGCTGTAAGGGTGAGAAAAATTGGCAGAGACGACTCAGAACACCTAACTTCATAGAAGCTGTTTTAGCTAGAGATGAGATGTGAAGTCTAGACTATAAGTAAAGGACAGACTGAGGATGTTCAAAGGAGAACAGTTGAGTGTCACTGAAGAAGAGGGGATATTTGTCTGGAAGAATGTGTCGAGTTGATATATGGAAGAATTGAGTTATTGAGGCATTGGACAATACTAAGTTTGCTCTTTCCCAATGAGAAATTTTAGAGAGATCAGAAGTCAGGCCTTCTGTGGACTCCCTGTGAGAACTGTTTACTTCCTAAAGGGTTGGATGTCTACAAAAAAACATGAAAAAGTGCAGGGTGGTATCAGCAGAGTACGAGTGGATAGGACAAGAAGTTTGGTTTAGAAGGTCATTGATGAATAATAGGAAGAGAGTGGGTGACATGACAGAGCCCTGAACACTGTTAATAGATTCAGAAGAACAGTGACTATCTACCACAGCAGCAATAGAATGGTCAGAAAGGAAACTTTAGATGAAGCTACACAGAGAAGGATAGAAGCTGTAGGAGGGCAGTCTGGAAATCAAAGCTTTGTGCCAGACTCCATTAAAAGCTTTTGATATACCTAAGCTAACAACAAAAGTTTCACTAAAATCCCTTAATTAAAGAGGTTGACCAAGACTCATTAAGGGAAGCCAGAAGATCACCAATAGAGTGGTCTCGATGGAACTCATCCTGGTTATCAGATAGAAGGTTGTGAAGTGATAGATGTTTAAGAATCTTCCTGTTAAGTATAGATTCAAAATTTTAGAGAGGCAGGAAATTAAAGCAATAGGGAGGTAGTTTGAGCAATTAGAACGGTCACCCTTTTTAGGAACAGGCTGAATGTAGACAAACTTCCAGCAGGAATGAAAGGTAGATGTTGACAGACGGAATTGAAAGAGTTTGATTAGGCAAGGTGAAAGCATGGAGGCACAGTTTTGTAGAATAATAGGAGGGACCCCATCAGGTCCATAAGCCTCCTGAGGGCTTAGGCCAGCAAGGGCATGCAAAACATCACTGTGAAGGATTTTAATGGGTATCATGAAGTAGTCAGAAGGTGGGGGAGAGGGAGGAACAAGCCTTGAATTAATCAAGTTAGAGTTTTTAGCAAAGGTTTGAGAAAAGAGTTCAGCTTTAGAAATAGATGAGATGGTAGTGGTGCTGGCAGACTGAAATAAAGGAGGAAAAGATTAAGAAGCATAGTTTTTATAGATGTTTTTGGCTATGTGTCAGAGGTCACAAAATGAGTTAGATCTTGAAAGATTTTGGCACTTTCTGTTAATGAACAGACACTTGTTTAGGTTATGCTGATACAGGTTGGTCTGGTTGGACCAAGCCTGAGTTATCTTGTACTGTACAGGAAATGAACATGTTTACATTTTTATGTATATGTACGTATATAGACCTTAATTACCAATATGATACAGAACTAAATTTGATATGTAAAAGATAAAAAAAACCTAGGCTGTTTTCTCTCTCTCTCTCTCTCTCTCTCTCTCTCTCTCTCTCTCTCTCTCTCTCTGCCTATGCCAAACCTGTGGGTACAGTGAGGTGTAGGGGTGCTGTGGGGCATGAGTAAGTTGCTGATGTTATGTAAGCTTGCTTTTTTTTTTTTTTTTACATTTCTGCAGCTGACCATACATCATATAACAGCATATTTTTGTATAGGTGGATTTCAAACACATGCATACAATGGATTTACACTGCTAAACACATGGTAGAGGACATGCAGCATCCCAACTCACCCTCATGGCAACACATCTCTTAAAGGTTGTAGGTGGCCTGCCTCACCAGAGATCATTGTGCTTACACTAATAATAGATATTTTTATTTTCAAGTATTTTTGTACATTGGTTGCCTTACTGCAGTAGATGATATGAATACACCTTGTGTGGTTCGGACTCAGGAAAGCTTGGTAACAGAAATATAGATGTATTAGCTTGCTATTTAAAGTTTTGCAACAAAATTGGTGTTTTGTTAATTTGTGTTAATTTCAGTATTTTATTTCCATTTATTTTTCAATCTGCTGTGGGGATAATTAGTGAGGATTGAAGTACAGTATACTTACATTTAGTTAAGTTACACACAAAGGTAATGGGTAAGAATAGTTTTGTGACTGATTAAGTTCATTCATGTGTAGCTTATTGGAATTCATTATATATATTTCTTCTAGGTATTTTAGTCAAGAAAGCTGGACTTTCAGCTATCCTTAATTCAGAAAGAGGTGAGTGGATGTCATTGTTTTGCATCTGAATTACTAGGTTTTTACATGTGAATTATTATCATTATTTTTTTTCTTTATTAATGTTTTATAACAGATCATCTCTTAAACCTGTGGGATGGTATCACATCAGAGGAACAGTAGAATGCAGGAATTCCTGTTTGGTATGAAAGTTGGATGTGCAACCCAAAAGAATTAGTGTGCTTGTATACATTATTCTTACAGTGTTTCTCACATATATGTTCCTTGTGTTTACATTCACATTATGTACACAAGTATATAATGTGCTCCTTCATAACCCAGTCCTTAACACACCTTTTTGATGTGACATAAAAAATGTCTCAGGAATCCCTTCCTACAGTCTAAACTGTTCCCAACCCAGTTCCAAGAACAAGTAGTTGTAAGCCACAGTGGGCCTTTTTTATATAAATTTTCATTGCCCTTGGTTAGTACCCTTCTTACAAAAAAAATATAATAAAATAAAATAAAAAATAATAATAATAATATATATATATATATATATATATATATATATATATATATATATATATATATATATATATATATATATATATATATATATATATATATATATATATATATATATATATATATATATATATATATATATATATATATACACACACACACACACACACACACACACACACACACACACACACACACACACACACACACACACACACACACACACACACACACACACACATATACAGGGGGTCCTTAAGTTATGCCAGAATTCTGTTCCTATGCTGTGGTGTAAATTAAATATTGGTGTGAGTCAGAACTAACCTAAGTAAGCATCAAGACTGACTGACACTTCCTTCCTTCGTTTATTGCTACGTGATGACATATTCCTTCGCCCTAATCACCAACTAATTCTTTATATTTTAATTTTTAATCATAATGTAATAAATAATCTATATTTTTGTTTGTTTTCTTTATTTAATTTTAAAAAATTGTGTTTGGTGTAGTGTGAGAAGGAATAGATGAGTATGTTGCAGGGCTTGCTGGTACCCTCATTCTAAGTGTAGCCTTGAAAAAAAAAAAAAAAACAGCAAAAGGAAATGTATGTGACTATGAAACAGCATAAGTTGAGACCACTGTAAACCGAGGACTCCCTGTATGTATATTTCATGCCTCACTTGCTCCGGGAGTGTTCCTCAAGCAGGTGACCCAGGCAGAAGAGCCTACACCTCTCCTTTCCACACCTTCCTTTCCTGCTCACTGAAGCACTTGGCAGTGACACCTTCATACATATACTCCTTTACCATACCCTTACACCCTCCAGGTGGCCTTCGTCTTCTACTAACATCTCTCATTCACTCATATACACATTATTATACACTCTTAACTCTTAATCATGTCATAATGGTGATAGCATCTCAATGTGTTCCTTTTCAACCATTCCACCACCCTACAATTTGCACCACTTGCACTGGCACTTATACACACACTCATTGCTCTCACCTTCTGTTAGAGTAGAGGGATCACCAGCAAAGGCAGGCTGGGCCTGGGAATCTAACCCAGAACCTTCCACTTGTTGGGCAGATGTGCTACCCATTACACCATGGTTGCCTTCCTGGTGACAACCCTCACACCTTCCCATCTTATTATCTCATATGCCCCTTTCAGGTGGCTCATTTCCACAGTATGCACTCTTGATTCTTGTGCCCTACTCCACATCCAGGGCTCTGATCCATATGTGAATGTTTGCAGAAAAATACTGCAGTAAAAGAGATAGCAGAATACTGTTTACTTATTTATTAGCAGAAAACACAAACTAACATCTCCAAGGCAAAACAGTGTATGTACACAAATGTAATGTAAGGATATAGAACCAGACTGTAGTCTAGTTGTACTATTGTGGATTGTGAGAGTCTGCCAGTGACACAAAATGATGCAATCTACAGCCTTGTGCCTGCAGATGAAAAACGAATGGATGTCTACTTGTTGAGGCTATTTTCCAAAGGCAAAATGAAAATTATGGTGCTGTAAAGCCAGAGTAATGTTTGTCACTGCACTTCCCCACATTTTTTAATGCAGCAGCCCACAAAAAGACCGAAATGACAAACGTGGCGGTGTAAACACAATAGACTCGTTTTCATATTCTTATTTATTTATTTTTTTACTATGTGCCTATTTCACTTTGGATCGCTAATGTTCCTTTCCTCTCCTTCATATATTCCAAGTTTATACCAAAAATATTCTCATACACACCACTCACACCATCGCACCCTTGGATGTTGTAGTCAGCACTAGAACCTTCACGTGACAGGAGAAGATCTTGGCACTCCAGCTCCATTTTTAAATTTGCCACATGCCAATACCTTTTGGAAAGTGCTGAAAGATCAGATAACTTTTGGGATGGGACCACATTAGAATCTTGGTTTACAAACACAAACAAATTGGTTCATGAACTAGTTTTGCGAACATATTTTACCTCGGTTCACAAATAATGCTTCGGGGTATGAATGCACATTATCCACAATACATTGGAAGCTCATGCTCAGTTGCGCGTTGGTGTGCTTGGCATAAACATTGTTTGTAAGGGTGCTGTGTTCAAAAGCATTAATTTTTCCTTTTCTCCTTTTGTTTATTATTTTAGCCCCCATTATACGACATGAGAAGGAGAAAAGTGTTAGATGTCTGCCAGCTCAGTCTCTTGGCCTAAAGAACCTGGATTATTCTTTCAATTTTCACAGGTTACAGTACATTACCAGTAACGAACTCATATGGGTGGCAGTGGGTTGCTAAGATGAAAATTTGCTACATCCAGAGAGAGAGAGAGAGAGATTGTGACTGTAATAGCCATTGACCTTGACAATGGCTGACGACACAATTAGAGAGAGAGAGAGAGAGAGAGATTGTGGCTGTGAGACAGTCAGTGACCTTGACAGTGGCTGACGACACAGTGAGAGAGAGAGAGAGAGAGAGAGAGAGTGATGAGTTACAGTTGTGTGTGTCAACCAGTGACCTTGACAGTGGCTGACGACACAGTGAGAGAGAGAGAGAGAGAGAGAGTGATGAGTTACAGTTGTGTGTGTCAACCAGTGACCTTGACAACTCAATTCTCTCTCTCTCTCTCTCTCTCTCTCTCTCTCTCTCTCTCTCTCTCTCTCTCTCTCTCTCTCTCTCTCTCACAGATAAGTTAACAGAGAGAGAGAGAGAGAGAGTATCGAACAGAGAGGGGAGGAGGCAAGCAGCAGCCTTTTACCCAAAATTCAGTAGCTTCCTCCTCTTCCTCTCCTCCCTCACCATCCACCTGTGCTAGCAACTCCAAATAACAAAGGTAAATTACAGTATTGTTTTATTTAATTTAGTGTTATTTGTCTCTCTTTAGGGATATGTATTTCAGTTTCATTCTATATTTTTCATAAAAAAAAAATTACATATTTCTGATGCTAGAATGGATCAATTGTATTGTTACATAATCGCATAGTATAGCTTGTGGGAGTAGGAAAAAACGGAAGGTGAGAGAGAAAGAGAGAACGGATGTTCTGTAGGGAGGACTGTATTTACTCAAAGAGATAAGTTTCATTATTTTATTATACAGTGAGATGCATTACTCATTTAAGATGAAGGGAGGAGAATAGGTTACATTATTATTTTAGTTATTCCAAGAAGTGATTGTTTTGTTAATTTAGTTTTTCCTTAATGTGTAAAGGCATAGATACTTAAGAAACTTGAGTATTATTTTCTACATTTGTAATAAGAGTAAGGAAAATTTGTGAATAGACTAGACTTAGGAAAAGATTGTTTCCTTGACGACCTCCAGGTTCCCTTAAGTGACTTAAAAGACGCTCACGTATGTGGGTTTGGGCTATTACCATAGGAGAGGGAAATGATCTATTCATCCTAGCTAGAGTGCTTGGGAAAGTCTCTGAGAGTCGCAGAACGGCAAAAGGCAAGGTAGAGTGCTTCGCGCATTCCCTGAGAGGCCTATCCCGCCGCAGTGGCGTGCACCGATCCGCAGGAGTTACGACGTCGGGGGTACACTGCTGTCTGTCTTCCCCGTACGCTGAGACGGTGGTCAACAGCAGCCGGTGGTGGTGGTGGCTACTAGGCTCCACTCCCCACCCCTCCCCCTGGCATTGTAACAGTATTTACATTAATTTCAATGAAAAAAAAAAATTTGGCTCATGAACAATTTGGTTTGTGAACAAAGGCCCGAAACGGATCTACTGTATTCTGCTAAAGTGCCAAAACATCAGATTTTCTGAAATGTTGGATGCTGAAAGATGGGACTTTTCCTGTATGCCTTAAACTTCACTTTACATCCATAGGCACATTTTTGTTTGCTTTCTTCACTCTTGCAAATGATCCTATAACACATAGGCCTTTCACAACCCTGTTTCTCATCTCTCTGTCAATCTCACCATGTTGTCCTAAGACTTACCAGATACTTGATTAAATTTACTTTCCTCCTCCATTCTCCCTCTCCTCCCATAACAACCTGCTTACAACTGGCACACTCACCCTATAAAGTATCCTAAAGTCACACATTCCTATTTCTCTTCTCTCATTCACTGTGACCTTGCTTTTTCTATTCTCCATTTTTCATCTCGCACACACACACACACACACACACACACACTTGGTGATGGCGGCCGCTGCCGCGTCGCCGTCGCCCAGAGGCACACCAAAATTTGAAGGATTTAGTGAAAAAGATATACAGGTAGGCAGGTTAAATGCAAGATTATGGAAATTAGAAGAAGAGAATGAAAAGATAAGAGAGGAAATAAGAGGATTGGTGACATTAGTCAGAGGATGGGAAGGAGATAAGGAGAGGGGACTTAAAGACACGAACGACATTGTTGAAGAGCTGGAAGAGTTGAAAGGAAGGAAGTTAAAAAGAGAAAGGGAAAACAAGAAACTGAGAGAGGAAGTGGAAAAGATAGTGGATTTAAATGTAAAGTGCAGTGAAGAAATACAAGAACTCAAAAAAGAAAATGGAAAGTTAAGGAGCATGGTGGAGAAGAAAGAAGTTAGGATAGATGAAGGCAAAATCCAGAGTGAAGTAAAAGGCTTAGTTGAAAAGAAAGTGAAAAGTTGGAAAGAAGAGAGAGAACAAGAGAAGATAGATATGACAGAAATAATAAGAAAACAGCAAGAAGAACATGATAAAGAGATGGCGAAAAAAGTAGTGAAAATCATTAAGGAAAAAGATAACATAGTAAGGGATACGGTACAAAAAAAGATGTGCCTGATGGTGTTTGGGGATAAAGAGAAGACCATATCAAATAAAGTTCTAAGAGAAAGAGAAGAATTACAAAGAGCAAAAGAAATCATTGGGAAAATTGTAGAAGGAGATGAAATGGATATACAAATAGAAGAAGTGTACAGGATTGGGAAATATTCAGAAGGGGGGAAACGTCCCATGAAAATAAGACTTAATACCCAAGCGGCAGCCGAATACATCTTGAGAAGAATGAGTTTGTTAAGAAAGATAGAGGGTATGAAGGATATATATATATATATATATATATATATATATATATATATATATATATATATATATATATATATATATATATATATATATATAATTATATATAAGAAGAGAAATGAATGAGGAGGAAAGAAACAAGGTGAAAGAGTTAAAAGAGGAGGCCAAGACAAAAAACGAAGAGAGAACACAGGAACAGGCAGAAAGGTATATATGGAGAGTGATAGCATGAAAATGAGGAAATGGTGGTTAAAGAATGCGGGGCAAGAAGTAAGACAACAAAGAGAGAACACAAAAGAAATGAGTCCACAATAAATAAAATTAAAGTTATGTATACAAACATAGAAGGATTAGGGTCCAGCCTAAGGGAACTAAGAGATTATTTACATGAAAAGAAACCGGAAGTGGCATGCATTACGTAAACAAAACTAACAAGGGAGATTAATGTTGAATTTGAAGAAGATATGGAGAAGAGACAGAAAGAATAAAGGAGGAGGAGTGATGATTCTAGTAAGAAAAAACATCTTGACAGAAACAGTGGAATATGGTGAAGGGAGGTCAGAAACATTGAGTGTGGAGATCAAGATCCAAGGACAAGAAAGCAGAAAAATTATTGTTGCGTACATGCCTCCAAAGACCAACACTTGGGGGACTGATGATTATAAGCACATGCAAAGCGAGTTCATAAAAAGTATAGATGACATGCTAAAGATAAGAAACAGGAGATTTTAATAGCAAGGAGATAAACTGGGGGGAGATGGAGGTGACAGGGATTGCCAATACATGGAGTGAAGAATTTTTACAGACTATGATGGCAAACACGATGGATCAATGGGTGAAAGAAAATACTAGGTACAGAGGGGAAGATGAACCATCACTACTAGACTTGGTTTTTACAAAAAAGCCAGAAAATGAACCAAGTATAGAATATTTGTGTCCAGTGGGAAAAAGTGATCATGTGAAGATGGAGATAGAGATCAAAGAAGAAGTGCCAAAATTCAATGAGGAATATTAAAATGAGAGAAAAAATTATGCTAAGGCAGACTTTACAGGGTTAAAGAAATTCTACGGAGAGCTTGATTGGAGTAATTTATTAAGAGGTATAGAGGTGCAGAAAAAATATGAAGTGTTTTTAAGCAAGCTTAGAGAAGGTGTTGAAAGATATGTGCCAAGATATAAGGTAAAAGAAAATAAGAAAGTGTGGTTTAATGCAAAGTGTGCAGAGGCAAAAAAGAAGGAGAGGGCATGGAAAAAAATGAGGAAACAATGGAATGAAATAAATAGAGAAGAATACAGGACAGCTAGAAATGATTATGTTAAAATAAGAAGAGAAGAAGAAAGAAATTTTGAAAGAGATGTAGTTGGAAAGTGTAAAGAAGAACCCAAACTTTTCTATAGATATGTAAATGGAAAAATAAAGCATAGAGATACCATTACAAAGATGAAGAAAAATGGAGAAATTTATGAAACCACACAAGAGATGGCTGAGATACTGAATAAAAGCTTTAAGTCTGTATTTACAAAAGAAACTGTCTTTGCATCACTGGGAGATGAGGAACAACAGAAAGGAATAGAAAACATACAAGTGGAAAGAAAAGGAATTCAGAGACTACTGGAAGAGCTAGATACTAGGAAGGTGATGGGACCAGACGAAGTAAATGGATGGATATTGAAAGAATGTAGAGAAGAATTGGAAGAACCAATATGGGAGATAATTAACAGTTCTTTGAAGGAGGGAAAAGTACCAAAGGAATGGAAGAGAGCAAATATAGTACTGTTATACAAAGGAGGTAATAAAATGGAACCACTGAATTACAGACCAGTCTCACTCACGAGTATTGTAAGTAAACTCTGTGAAATAATCATTAAAAACAGATGGGTGCAATATCTTGAACAAGAAAATATAATAACAGAAAAACAATTTGGTTTCAGGAAAGAGAGATCTTGCATAACAAACTTACTGAGCTTTTATACAAGAGTAATAGATAACCTACAAGAGAGAGATGGTTGGGTTGATGCATTCTATTTAGATCTGAAAAAAAGCTTTTTATACAGTTCCACATAAAAGTCTCATATGGAAACTGGAACATTGAGGAGGGCTAAAAGGAAAAATACTTAAGTGGATGAAGGATATTCTCCAAGGTAGGGAAATGAGTACAGTAATCAGAGATAATAAATCAAGTTGGTGCGAAGTAACAAGCGGAGTACCACAAGGGTCTGTGTTGGCACCTATAATGTTCCAGGTCTATATAAATGATATGACGGTGGGTTTAAATAGCTACATTAACATGTTTGCAGATGATGCAAAATTGATGAAAGTAATAAAGAACCAAGAGGATTGTGAGGAACTACAGAGGGATATTGATAAAATTTATGAATGGAGTAAACGATGGATATTAGAATTTAATATAAAGAAGTGCTATGTAATGGAGATAGGAAGAAGTAAAAGGAGACCTTCATGGGAGTATAAGATGGGAGGAATCACAATACCAAAGAGCAAAGAAGAAAAAGACTTGGGAGTAATAATTCAAGACACGCTATCACCAGAAAACCACATCAATGGAATATTTGGCTCTACATATAATTTGCTAGCAAATATCAGGGTGGCATTTAATTACCTAGACAAAGAAATGATGAAGAAAATTATAACACACATGATACGCCCCAAACTGGAATACGCAGCAGTGGTATGGTCTCCACACAAGAAGAAAGATATAAGAAAACTGGAAAGAATACAAAGAACAGCTACGAAAATGATACCTAAATTGGAAGACCTAAGTTACGAGGAAAGACTGGAAGAAATTGGATTACCAACACTGCAAGAAAGAAGGGAAAGAGGAGACCTGATAACAATGTTCAAATTAATAAACAACATGGAGAAGATAGACAGAGATGACCTAGTTGTAAAAGTGGAGGAAGGAGATAGACGTACAAGGGGACATATGAAGAAATTAAAGAAGAGTCATTGTTTGGAAGATATTAAAAAATACAGCTTTCCGCATCGAACGGTTGAAATATGAAATAACTTAAAAGAAGAAGTGGTTGCAGCAAAGAGTGTGCACATGTTTAAAGAGAGATTAGATAAATTCGGGTATGGAGACAGGACTAATTGAGCTTTGGCTCGGACCCTGTACTATACAACTAGGTAAATACAACTAGGTAAATACACACACAGACTTCTCGGGATTTGGGGAAGAGGACTGAAGGGTTGGGGAAGCAATGATGAGAAAGAGAATTATCACACTGGAAACAGAAATGAAGGAAAGATTTGACAGGATGGAGAAGATGGTGGAAACTTTGATCATCGAGAAGGGGGTGTGGAAAGGTGCATACAATCTACATAAAATGACTAACGGTATATGAAAAGAAAGCAATGGAATATGAAGGCAAAGTGGAAGAGTTAAACCTAAAACAGAAAAATTGGAAGAAAGAACAAGAGGAAGAAAAGAATGATTTTAGGAAAACTGTGGAGGAACAAACAAAGGCTAACGACACAAAGCCAACAGAAAAAGTTGTTCAAGTTATAAAACAGAAAGAAAACTTGGTGAGAGACACTGTGGATAAGAAAAAAACTGTTGTGGTATTTGGCCTGAAGGAAGAGTGTACACATCAATGAACTGAAAGAGAAAAGAAGGAAAATATATGTGTGGAAAAATTAGTGGGGACATTACAAGAAGAAAAAGAGCTAACTGGAGAGATTGAAGAAATTAAAATATTGGGTAGATATGTTGAGGGTGGACAGCGTCCTATGAAAATAAGGTTTAGGTCACAAGTGGCAGCTGAAGAAACACTGATTAAATCCTGGAAACTGGCCAAGGTGGAAGAATACAAACAAGTGTGGATAAAAAAAGATAGAACCAGAGAAGAGAGAGATACTATAAATGAACTAAGAAAAGAAGCAAATGAAAAAAAAAACGGAAAACTATCAGAGGTGGAGAAAAAAACAGTTCTTTTGGAGGGTTATGGACATGAGGTTGAGAAAGTGGTACAGGAGGGAAGTAAATGCGGAAGGGGAAGACTAAAAGTAGCATACGCGAACATAAATGGACTAATGTTGGCAGTGTTGGAACTAGAAGACTATTTAAAAGAGGAGAAACTGGACATCATGGGAATCAATGAAACTAAATTGGCAAGTGAAGGGATATATTAAATATTGGTGAAGGAAAATACAACCTGTGGATGAGAAATAAAAAGAATAAACAGGGAGGAGGTGTGATGCTTCTAGTTAGGAAGGATTTATAAGTGGAATTCATCACATGGGGTGGAGGAGGAACAAGTATTGAAAATAAGCTTAAGACAGAATATTGGAAGATACTATAATGTTGTGGTGACTTATGTTCCCCCCTATTCCAACTCATGGAGAGAGGATGAATATAAGAAAATGCTTGAGGACACAAAGACATGTTTGGCAGAGTTGCTTGAGGAAAATGACGATATACTCCTGATGGTGGACTTAAACTGTAAAGAGATATCTTGGGAGAACTGGACCACAGAAGGCAGTTAGTCATCATGGGGGAACAAGCTACTAGACCTGGCTATTGAAAATTTCCTGACACAGTGGGTTACAAATGACATAAGATTTAGGGGAAATGAAGCACCTTCAAGGTTTGATCTAATTTTCACCAAGGAACAAGAAATAGTAGAAGACCTTAAATACATAAACCCAATAGGAAAAAGTAATCATGTGTTGATTCATTTCACAGTTATGGATCATAGCCTCAGTATAAGGAAAGAGGACCACAGAAGAGAATGGCTAAACTACAGCAAGACTAACTTTGGACAATTTAGGAAGTATTTCAGTTAAGTGAATTGAACATAGTTATTCAAAAGGAAGATATAAAGGAAAAGTGGACAGCTTTCCTGGACATTTATAATAAGGGAGCAGTGAAATGGGTACCCAAAAGATCAACAGAGGACCTTTTCAAAAAGGATTGGTACAACAGATGTGCAACAGCTAGATTAGAGAGAGAAAAAGCATGGAACATGTGTAAGAAAAACAAGAGACTGGACCTGTGGAACAATTATATAAGGAAGAGGAACCAATATGTCAAAACTCGCAGAGATGAGCAGAAAAAATTTTGAAAGGAATGTTGTGGAGAAATGTAAAGACCTACCAGAATTATTTTATAAATTCATTAATAGAAAATTAAAGAGTAAAAATTAAATAAGTACGGTAAAAGCTGGAGAAGAGAAAGTGGATGACCCAGAAGAGGTAGCTGAAGTGTTTAACAGATACTTCCACTCTGTGTTTACTAAGGAAAATGATTTCAGAGGTGAGAGGACAGCGTTAGAAGAAGGGACCGACCAAAAGGAGATTAAAACATCAGTAGATGAAATAAAGAATATATTGGAAGACCTGGATGTAAGGAAAGCAATGGGTCCTGATAGTGTCTGGAGCTGGATTTTAAAAGAGTTTAACTCACATTTAGTCTCTGCATTGCACAGTATAATTAGCACTACCCTGGTAAAAGGTAGAGTACCCATAGACTGGAAATGGGTGGATGTTACCCCAATCCACAAGACCGAAAGTAAAGAAGATCCATTAAATTATATACCTGTATCACTCACAAGTGTGGTGGCAAAGATTTGTGAAAAGATTATCAAGAACAGATGGGTGAAATACCTAGAAAACAACAAGGTGATAACAGAGAAACAGTTTGGTTTCAGAAAAGGAAGATCTTGTGTTACGAATTTGATATGTTTCTACTCAAGAGTAATAAATATAGTGCAAGAGAGAGATTAATGGGCCGACTGCATATACTTGAATCTGAGAAAAGCATTCGATAAAGTTCCACACAGAAGACTAATATGGAAATTGGAAAAGATTGGAGGACTCAGTGGATCACTGTTAAAGTGGATGACTGACTATTTGACAAACAAAGAAATGAGGACAGTAATTAAAGGCAGCAGGTTGAACTGGAGAACGGTAATAAGTAGAGTCCCACAAGGTTCGGTACTTGCACCTATTATGTTCGCAATTTATGTAAGTGATATGACAGAAGGTGTAGAAAGTTACATGATCATTTTCACTGATGATGCTAAGATTATGAGGAAAGTAACAAATGAAGAGGATTGCAATGCTTTAAATCAGGACTTAATTAAGATTAATGAATGGTCATTGAGGTGGAATATGGAGTTTAATGCTAAAAAAAATGTAGTGTGATGAGGTTTGGAAAAAGTGTGAAAAGACCAGTTGGCAACTATTACTTAGGGAATGAGGAAATCTCTGTATGATCAGAAGAAAAAGACCTAGGAGTAATTATTACTGATAATTTATCATTTGGGAAGCACATAAACAAAATTATAGGAGAAACATATATTCTGCTGAGAAACATCAAGATAGCATTCTCCTATATTGATGAAGATATGACAAAAAAAACTGATAACAACGATGATACGTCTGAGATCGGAGTATGCAGCATTAGTGTGGTCGCCAAGTTTGAAAAAGGATACAAGAAAGTTAGAAGGAATCCAGAGCTGCAACTAAAATCCCTGCAAGTTTAAGGCAGTATAATTATGAGGAAAGATTGAAGAGATTGGACCTGACTACACTAGAAAAAGGGAGGGAAAGAGGTGATTTGATAGCAATATATAGAATATTGGAAGGAATGGAAAAGTTGGACAGAGAAGACCTCTTGACACCAGACACGAGAGATACAAGAGGACATGGAAGGAGACTGAGAAGGAGTGTTTGCAGAAGAGACATCAAGAAACATAGCTTCCCCCACAGAAGTATAATAGTGTGGAATGAACTTAAGGATGAGACTGTGTCTGCGAAGACATTTCATAAATTTAAAGAAAATCTAGATAAAAGTTGATATGGAGACAGGACAGCACAAGCCTAGTGTGGCTCTCATCCTGTATCTCACAACTAGGTAAATACAACTAGGTAAATACACACACACACACACACACACACACACACACACACACACACACTAATGTAAATGGATTAATGTCAAGAAGGGTGGAAATAAATGATTTTTAAACAGAACCACACTGGATGTTGTTGTATTATGTGAGACAAAATGGAAAAATGAATGGAGAACTCCTGACATTTATGATGGTAAATATGATTTATGGATGAGAAATAGAAGTGACAAGGGATGAGGTGGAGTGATCATTCTGACAAAAAAATGTGTTAAAGTGGAGAAGGTAATAAAAACTGGACAAGTCTGAAATTTTACAAGTGATTATTAGAAGTGGAAATGGAAGGATGATGAATTATGTAGGAGTATATGTGCCACCTGTGAACAGTGCTCGGTGAAAAGAAGAGCATGAGGAGATGTTGGTAGATGTGCTGAAAGGTCTTAAAAAGATAGTGATGGAAAGTAATGATATAGTTATTGTTGGTGATTTCAATTGTAAGGAGATAAATTGGGAGACATTGACAACTACTGGAAGTGAGAACACATGGAATAATAGACTATTAAACTGGGTGGTGGAAAACTTGATGATTCAGTGGGTTGATTGTGATAGCAGATTTAGTGGAAGAGATAAACCATCAAGACATGATTTAGTGTTTACCAAGGACATGGAAATTATTGAAACTATATACTATGACACCCTTTAGATAAAAGTGATCATGTGTTGATGGAATTTAATTTAAAAATGAAAATGTAGTCATTGATGAAAATTATAAGGTAAGAAGATTTAAATATAGTAAAGCTGGTTTTGAAAAATTTAGAAAGTACTTTGTTGCTGTGGACTGGAAAGACTTTGATCATGCAGATGTTCAGGAAAAATTAGATGAATTTTTGAAGGATATATAATACTGCTGTGGAGAAATTTGTACTGAGAGGAGGAGCAAGACTTAGAAAGGATAAGAAATGGTTCAACACAAAATGCAAAATGCTAGAAATTGTAAGTTAAATGTTTGGAATAGATGGAAGAAATGGAAAACTGAGAACAGATGAGAGGAATATATTGATGCTAGAAATGAGTACGTTGATAAAATAAGAATGGAGAGAAGAAATCATGAAAGAGATATAATAGAAAAGTGTATAAATTAACCAAAACTATTCTTTAGACGACATATTAATGGGAAGATGAAGAAGAGAGAAGGTGTATCAAGACTGAAAGTTGAAGGAAGAGTCTAATGAGCATCCACTGGATATAGTGGAGGTTATGAATAAAAGTTTCAGATCGGTATTTACTGTGGAAGGGGAGTTTGATGCTGGAAGGGATAATTTGGTGAGGAATATACTAAGTACAGTCCCAATCAGTTATGATGAAATACTTAAGATAATGGAAGAACTTAATGTAAATAAAGCATCTGGTTCAGATGGAGTATCAAACTGGATACTGAAAGAATGCAGAGAACAACTGACTGATAAAATTCACAGTATGGTGGTGTCATCATTGTCGCAGGGAAGAGTACCAAAAGATTGGAAGAGAGCAAATATTACACCTATGTTCAAAAGAGGAAATAAGGAAAACCCACTAGATTATAGATCAGTGTCATTGACTATGTGAAAGAATAATAAAGGAAAGATGGATGGAACACTTGAAAAGAGAAAAAGTTTTGGTAAATTGTCAGTTTGGATTTAGAAGGAGAAGATCATGCTCCATGAACTTGTTGTTTTCAATTCAAGGGTAGTTGATATTGTGCAAGAGAGAGAGGGATGGGTAGATGGTGTCTACTTAATTATTATCTGTTCTACACTTTGCTGATTAGAAGCAGCTTTTAAGGGCACACTCATCATTGTTTTGTCTGTTGAGAACAAAAGAAAATTATTACCTTACAAGAAAAATAAAATAAGTAAGTAAAAAGAAACAACAATTAACATTTAAGCTTTATATAGCCACTCCAGAATTTAGCCAAAAGATGTGATGATCCTCCAGAAACCATCCCTTGTATTTCACAGGAAAGAACTTTTTTTTTTATATATATGTAGGAGAGACACCGGCCAAGGGCAACAAAAATTATATAAAAAAAAAAAGCCCACTGAGGTGCCGGTCCCCGAATAGGGTCTGAAGCATTAGTCAAATATTGAAGGATAAGTGTCTTGAAGCATCCCTCTTGAAGGAATTCAAATCATAGGAGGGTGGAAATACAGAAGCAGGTAGGTAGTTCCAGAATTTATCAGAATGATTGAGAATACTGATTAACTCCTGCATTAGAGAGGTGGACAGAATATGGGTGAGAGAAAGAAGAAACTCATGTGCAGCAAGGCTGCAGGAGGGGAGGCCTGCTATTAGCAGTCTAGAAAAGCAGTTAGCATGAATATAGCAGTAGAAGATAGCAAGGGATACAACATTGCTGTGATGAGAAAGACAATCAGATAGAGGCAAGAAATTGATGAGATAAAAAGCTTTTGATTCCACCCTGTCTAGAAAAGTGGAATGAGTGGACCCCCTCCCCCCAAACATGTGAAGCATATTCCATACATGGACATATAAGACCGTGGGGTGAGAAAAACTGGCGGAGATGTCTCAGAATGCCTAACTTCATAGAAGCTGTTTTAACAAGAGATGAAATGTGAAGTTTACAGTTTAGATTATAAATAAAGGACAGACTGAGGATGTTCATTGTAGAAGAGGGGGGGCAGTTGAGTGTCACTGAAGAAGAGGGGATAGGTGTCTGGAAGGTTGTGTTGAATTGATAGATGGACGAATTTGAGTTTTTGAGGCATTGAACTATACCAAGTTTGTTCTGCCTCAGAAATTTTAGAGAGATCAGAAATCAGGCATTCTAAACTGTATGAACTGTAACATAAGTTTCTGCAGATATTGCCAGTGGTGAAAGTTAAGAATGTTTTATACACATATGCATTTTGAGGTGTTTAGCTGTGACATGAAATTCAAGTATGGCTGGGCGACAGATACAACAGCTAGGTTGGGCGGGTAACCACATTGGAGAAGCACCATTTCCACACACTCCACATTACTCTAAAGTATGCAATACAATTTGAATGTATTCATTGTCATTGTCTTGGAAGGAAACTGTGTGATGTAACTAAAAATCATGTGATTTGATGTTAGCCTCACTCCTTCCCACTGTTCCGGTGTGGTTTTGAATTATCAATTACCACTGGACACTGTTCATTAGTTTCTTACCTTTATATAATAGGTAAAGTCACTCTTGATGAGTTTCTGTGGTTTTCAGGTGAATGTCAAAGGTGAACGTATAAAAATAGGTATATTTAGATATATGTACAGAGTTCTGGAGAAGGGTGTGGCGCGTACGGGACAACGGATGTCCTCTGCGTGGTACAGCGTTACACCCTGGCAAGAGACTGCCGGAGCCGGCACAAGGGACGCTTAGCGCCTTCAAAAGGTGCTGACATTAGAAATAGGGGCGGGTTGACCGCACTCACAGTACATGCATATATTCATAATTATTACTCTCTAATTACATAAATAAGGCAAAGGAAAAGCTACTTATAGCTAAGAGTAATACATGCCAAAATACATTAGGGAGAGATTAACTATGGAGAATACTTAGATACTGTAATGTAGGTGCTACTGATTACTTATCGATGGCAATAAAAGGAGTATGGAAAGTTCCATGGTGTGTGTGTGACGTAGGGTGGCGTGATCATATCCGCCCCACCCTTATGCGCCAACACCCACTATTTGCACTTATGCATATATGTATACATACACTTATATTGCTAATCAAGCAAGGCATTATAAATACAATACACATTATTATTAATTATGTGACACCGTTACATCGCTCGGTCACCTACTTGACGCGTCCTCGCGAATACAGTGTACCTAACCATGTTATGTGTATGAAACTCCTTCATTAAGACGTTTACGTCTACTATCAAGATATATATACAAATTTAAGGCTTTCCTAACACACACATATAAGAATATTAACGAAAACATTAAAATAAGGCAAGGTGTCAGGATACTTGGATAGAGAATCCCAGGTTTCAGATATACTGGCAAGGATGTCTCTAGAGCCTCTGAAAACTCTTCTGTGTTTGAGAAGGAAAGAGTGGATAAGGAGTTTGTTATAAAAGAAATCCTTGACTTTGTCAAATTCTCCAGGGAAGTAACAGGGAAAACTCTATATGAAAGGTCTGTCGTAAAAGCTAAATTAATCCTAGAAGGGTAAGTGGTTAGTTTACTAGAACGTACATGACAAGCATCTTGTACCGCATAATGTCCTATAACCTCCTCATAGGTGGTCCCTTCTGGGCGAGTCACTGAGACGTAAAAGTTTTCTGTGAAATAAAAGTAATGATATCCATGAAAATTGCAATGGAAAATAGGTTTTGAAACCACATGCTTGTATGGACAGAGTGTTAGAGCTGCAGACGCCTCTGAACGTGTCAAGACGACTTCACAAATACCTTTTACTACAGGTAAGAAAGCAAATTGGATACTTGAACAATGGTACAAATGCAAGTATGAAGATTTACAACGTTTTAATTCAGTTAAATCTCCAATTGTATATAATGAAAAATCCTTGGCTATTAGCACTAAGGAAGGATTCATGTCCAGTGTCATCACAGAATTATTAACGGAAAATGGAAAAGGTTTAATCTCATAGGCCTCAAAATGATCCTGAGATTTAAAAGGTATGTTTACAATTATCGCATCTGTGGTCAAGGTAGCTTCCAGCAATGGGTAGTAATACTGGATCATGTCCGCTGCATACACTGGTGTCAATTTGTAGGTTGACTGACCAATTTCTATTGTGTGAAGCAAATCCTCTACAGGAAATAGTGAAGTTGTTACCCTGCCATTGACAGCATCCACCATGTTGCGAATTATCGCTTCATTAATGGAGAGAACTGAACCCAAGGAAGCTTCAAATACATGCAAAGCTTGATCTATAACCACAACGTGATTTATCACATCTAAACTATGTAAGGCATTATCAAGCACAGTTGTTAAATCATTTGAATACTGTAATAACTCATTGAGATTAGTTTCTAATTTAACTATTTTATTGTGATGTAGGTTCAGGACCTTCTTATTAGTAGCTGCAACCGTTATTAGTTGATCATAATGTTTCCTTAAATCCTGTACATCCTCGTCCAAGGCGGTGCCAAAAAGATATTGAGACAGTTGTCCCAACCCATTTATGAGTCCTCTTTTGGTACGAGCGTGCACTGGATGAAGGTTGTAGTCATGCTGAGATTGGTTCAATTTCCCGTGTAAGAATTCTACCCTTGCTTTTAAAGCTTTGATTATGGTTTGTGAGAAAACTTGTGTCTGGCTATGCATTTCATCAGCAAGTAAGGATTCCAGTTCCTGTAAGGAGTTATCCAAAGTTTCTGAGACAGCGTCGAGGTCCGAAGTTACGGAAAATAAGGTAGAAAAAGGATATCGAACCAGAAGAACATCTTCTATTAAGGTTACTTCCCCAAGATGTGTGGTGAGAGCCCCCGGTTTGACATGCAACGCAGTGGACGCTTGTAGCACTTGCAGCATGCTCAAGAAGGTAACCAGGAGGCCCAGTGCCATCTGTAAGTAATGCAGGCAATTAGCTGCGTGAGCGAAGGTTATACCTATGCGTCTTTATAGTATTAGTAGAATTAAGGTTTTTAACCTGATCAGTAGTACTCTCTGTGGATGACTGGAGCTGAGCGTTAGTCTTCACAAGCCGATCACTATGTACTATCTCAGCAGTGTTAAGAAGAGGGTCATGCACCTCAAATTTGTTACCATGTAACTGGCGGACAACCGAGCATGGACCACTAAATTTAGGGGAGAGTTTGGAGGTCCTGTCCGGATAACGAACTTTAACTGTGTCTCCAACCTGCATCGTGACAGGGGTCGCACGCTTGTGTTGTCTAGCCATCATTTCTGCCCTAGAAGCTTGTAGCCTACTTCGGACTTTAGCATGAATGTCCTTGAAAACATGCATATGTTGTTTAACATAGTCATCTACGTTGTATACTGGAGTTTGTGGACTTGCCAACAAATCATAAGGAAGATTTTTATCTTCACCATATAATATATAATGTGGGGATTTCCCAGTACTTTCACACATTGAACTGTTAATGCAGGCACCAACGTGTGGTAACCAGTCCTCCCAGTCATCATGGAGACTGTTTACAACTGGACGAAGAACCTCCAGGATTTTCCTGTTTGCTCTTTCTACTAGTCCGTTTGAAGAAGGATGGTAAGCCACAGTGTAGGTGTGTTTAATGTTGTACTGTGTACATATACCTTGTAGGATTTCATTGCGAAATTCAGATCCATTATCACTTAACAACACTCGTGGTGCTGAGTATGGACAAAACAACTTAGTTACTAGCGCATGTGCTACATATTTAGCAGATTTTTCCTTTAAAGGTGAGAGAACCACGAACCTTGAAAAATGGTCTACACACACAAGTAGATACTGCGAGCCATTTTGACTTTTGGGTAATTGAAGAAGATCAATGGAGACAATGTCCCAAGGTCGCTCAGGTAGTGGATATTCCAGTATTGGGGCTGGTCCTTTTACCGCACCCTTGTGCTTTGCACATGATATACACCTGGCAACATAATCTTCTATGTCAGTGCGCATGGTAGGCCAATAATAGCTTTTACGCGCTGCTTGTAGAGTTCGCTCTCTTCCTGGATGTCCTGCACTTGGCATGTCGTGCACTAAGATAAGTATGACATGGACTAAACTCTCAGGAATGATGTGTTGTTTACTAGACTCTCCCATTTGGGGATTATGTCGACACAGAACATTGTCTGGTGACATGAAAAATTGAGAGAATGGTATATGTAGACGTGGAAGATTATCTTCTTCGCCTGACTCCAGAGCATGTATGACCTTAGACCATATTTCATGCTCTCGCTGTGCTTTACTTAATTCCTTCAAGGTGAAGTTATTTACAGGGATCGAGTCACTGACAGCTCCCACAGGCACATTTCGTGAAAGTGCGTCGGCTACTACATTAGCACGACCTGGCAAGTACTTGACTACTGGAGCAAATTCCTGCATGGTACAGTACCATCTTGCCACTCGTCCAGTTAAATTTTTCCCTTTGAAAAGTTCAATTACGGGTGCATGATCCGTGTAGACTGTAATTGGATATCCAAGGATAATGTCCTTAAAATGTTTTAAAGCCCAAACTACAGCAAGTGTTTCTTGATGAGTGACAGAGTAATTAGACTCTGCTGGATTAAGCACACGACTTGCATATGCTATTACATAGTTTTTGCCTCTGGCATCTGTCTGCATCAGTACTGCTCCCAGTCCTAGAGAAGAAGCATCTGTGCAAATAATGAACGGCTCTGAATGCTCTGGGAAAGCAAGTACAGGTGCATTTGTTAATAGTGATTTTAATTCATTGAAACTTTGTTCATGAGCAGCCTCCCAATGGAAAGCAACATCCTTTTTAAGGAGTTTAGTAAGTGGGGATGCAATTGCCGCAAAATTCTTGATGAAAGGACGGTAATATCCCGCAAGACCTAGGAAAGATCTGACATTCTCCACCGATTTAGGTTGAGGAAACTTCTGTACAGCTATGACCTTTTCATCCACCGTGTGAATTCCTTCACCATCGACTACATGGCCAAGAAATTTTATTTTGGCTTTTAGAAATTCACATTTAGAAAGCTTTGCTTTAAGTCCAGCTTCTTCAAGCTTCTGGAGGACTAATTTTAAACTCTCCAGATGGGATTCTTGATCCTTACTAGCGATGATTATATCATCCAGGTATGCAAACACGGTTTTGCCAAGTAAACCCGTGAAAATACTGTTAATCATTCTCTGGAATGTTAAAGGAGCGGATTTTAATCCAAAAGGCATGCGTAACCATTCGTAATGGCCACTAGGCGTACTGAACGCCGTTATTTCCCGTGAAGTGGGGGCTAAGGGAACCTGCCAGTATCCTGACAACAGGTCTAAACTAGAGAAAATTTTATTTCCACGACCTAAGGACATTAGAAGGTCGCTCAGGACAGGTAAAGGATAATGATCATCCACTGTGACATCATTAACCCGCCGGAAGTCGATTACCGGCCTGAAAGATTTATCTTTCTTGGGAACCAAAAAGATTGGTGAATTCCAAGGAGAGCACGATTCTTGAATCACTCCCTTGTCAATCATGTCATGAATCATGTCCTCTACAGTCGCCCTCTGACTATGAGGAAGACGATAAGCTGGTATATATACTGGCTTAGTGTTTGGTTTTAACCTAATGTGGTGTTCCGCTCGATCGGTCACACCTAATGATTCTCCAGGTAGTGCCAGGACATTGCGATACTTCCCCAGTAAGTCCAAGAGCGCGGGCCTCATTTCGGGGTAGTCCACAACATTGACAAACGAACATAGGGTTGGCGCCTGCCCCAGCTCGGTGTCAACAGCAGACTGACTCACCGAAGAGACGCAGGCTCCAGGCAGAATACTGGATTCTGGTACCACTTTCTTGTCATAAACCAGGCACTTTCCAAGGAAAAGACCTTGTTTGATCCTTACAGAACTTCCAGTAGTGTTCACCACCAAAGCATCAGTGACATGACCCTTTCTAATTGTGGAAAGAGTCGATTCAACAGCCAATCGCCTAACATTACCTATACCTTCAAGACAGATGTCACTGCCTACAGGAGCTTCTGGAACACGAATCGTAATCCGTTTTGCCACACGAGCAGGAATGTCATAACTGGCATTGACAATTGCTTTTGCTTCCCTCCATGCTTCTGTTATATCCTTATCTCTCGTAGGAGACCGGACAGATGGAATCGTTTGAGGCTCCCCATTGGATCTTTGTCCCTTCCGTGATAAAGAACCGTTTCTGGGTTGCCTGGAAACCAAAGGTGCAGGATGTTTCATCCCTTCCAGATGTCGTCCGCAGTACATGACTGTATTTTGCTTTGGATAGATTACTATCTGGTGAGACTTCATGGCTCTTAGCCCTAATAAGCCGTCAGAAGGAAGTTTAAAGTTACTGACTACATAGAAATCAGTTTGAATAAGCTGAGTATGCTTAGATAGACTTATTGGTAAGGAAATTTTTCCTAAGATTTTCAGGGCTGACCCTGTGACACCAGAAAGATTCAAGTCACTTGGACGGAGTATCCATTTACCACCGCGTGAATTCCGTTTCAGAATCTTGTAAGATTCTTCAGAGATCACGTTTACTGTGGCTCCAGTGTCTACAGCCAAAGATAAGCGATGCTTACCTACCCTAATTGGTAATGCCATTATGTCTGTTTGGTTGTTGGCAGCATTTATGGTTGAATGCACTGACATGTCAGAAGAATCTGCCGCCTCAGCGTCTTGCGCATTTAGATGTTTTAGTCGGGTTTGTTTACTACTGTGGGCTGGTCTTCCCCCGACTGCCTTGTACTGTTCAGGTTAGCTCTGGCCTGTTTTTCAATTCTCATATTGATTATATCTTTACATTGCTCTGATGAGTGTTTACACTGGCCATGTATGAGGCAGTATTGGGTAGCGACGTCCCTGTAGGATCTTGTCCTACCAGTTTTCACTTGGGGCGATGCACCTGGTTTTGGTCTAACAGAGAGATTACCCCCTTTTTTTTTGTTCTCCAAGTCGGATTTATTTGCTGCCAATTTCTGGTCCTTTTGTTTCTTATAACATCTTTTTTCAACATGACCTATTTTATGGCAGTACGAACAGACATTTCCAGGCCTCGCCATGGCTGCCGCACAAGGTTGAGATTGGTCGTCATCCATGAGTGGAGCAACCAATGAGGTTTGAGTTTCCGGAGAGGCACCAGATAGCCCTCTTTTCTCCCGAATCAGGACTGCAAGGTCAGCTACTGTGTCTCCCGGTTTAGAGCGAAAATGACTTGCGGTTTTCTTCACTTCCCCATTCACCAATGATATGTAAAAGATGAATTCCAGAAGTCTTCTGAAATTTGTTTCTGTCATACTGTTTCCTTGGAACCAGTTGTTAAGTCGTAAGACATCCATGAAGTCCGTTACGAACTGATGTGTAGGAATTAAAGCTTTCATTTCGTGAAGAGAGTTAATTTCAGCTGCAAATCTAAGACCCACCTTGGAGGCTAGTACCATGAGGTCAGTTTGACTCTTACCCCCAAAAATGTTCAAGAAATTTTTCTTGAAATTTGCATAACTAGTCCCTATTTCAAGCGGACTAAAAGCGCTGGTATTCATCATGTGTGCTGCTTCTCCAGCCAATTTAGATCTGACGAAAGAGATCTTGTCTTCATCGGTGATAGTATTTGCTCTTGTCATAACATCCTCACACAAACGGATGAAATCGTGAGCCCTTTCTTGCGGGTTTTCTCCGCGAAATGCTGATATTGTTTCAGGAATAGGAAGTACCTTAAGTGTAGTAGATGCATGCAAGGCATAAGGAGAGCCAGTAGAGGCTGAAGCAGAAGCATTAGGATTAGCCATGGTTGCTGCTGATAATGATGGGTATTTATTCCCTGATCTTGTAATCAACACGTTTCCGTTCTCATGAGGCACGGTATTTTCCACTGTAGTGGCTTTTGGTTCCGTTGATAGTGCTTCTGATGATCTAGTGTCACTATTATCCGCTTGGAAATGACACTCCAGTTCATAGATTTCAGCTAACTTCTCAGCTTTAGCCATAAATGTAGTATTATTACTATCTTAATTAGGTATTAATTACACACTTAAATTACGTTTCCATCGTCCAAAGGCGTTTCCACTCTTAAAGGATGAATGGTTAGTATTTTGAGAAGTGTGAAAATTTTAACAGAATTGAAGGGTTAGGGACAGAAATGGAATTATCCTAGTTATCCCTGAACACTTAAAAGAAAACGAGAGCGAGCGCTCCGTCCAGCAGAAAAAGAAAACGGTGTTTAAGAGGCAAACTAAATTATTTTAATTTCCACATAAGTAACATCACTGTGAAATAGGTGTTATACATGAACCCTAATAGTGTTTGCGTTACCACAAGTGTTTTACTTAATATTGGTGTGGTGTACCACTAAGTGTCTGTACTCACGACTGTAGCCGGAGAAATTCACACTTAAAAAAAAAAAAATATATATATATATATATATATATATATATATATATATATATATATATATATATATATATATATATATATATATATATATATATATATATCTTCTTCTTAGGAAGACTCCTTCCGTCTTGGGAAGCTCCTCTTAGGATAGTAGTGTTCTTGTAGAATCCTGCAGGATTCCTGCAGGTGGAAGATGTGTTGGTCTGCGCCGAGAATGTCTGCGCCGATGATGTCTTCGCCGAGAATCTACGACGAATAATTAGACCGAGGGGAAACCAAAGAATTGTTAGGTTTCTCCTCGAGTCTTTTAAGTCTCCTCCTTTAATAACAAAGAGAAGTGAATCTTGGGAGTGGCAGGCTGGGTGAGTCAGGCGAGACCGTTAGGTGCGTCGCTCTTGGCTTGGTGTGAGTGTTTTGGTGTGTCAGCGTAAGTTTTGTAAACAACGCCGGCTCGCTCCTCTGCTCTCCTCACTACCTTGCCACTGTTTGCCGTTTTCTCCGTTCACTGTGTCCGTTCACCACTTCACTTTCAACCACTGTTTATTGTTGTTGCTCTTGGCACTGGAGTTAGTTATTCGTATCTCATTAAGCTGCCACCAAATGTTCCGGTGTGGTTTTGAATTATCAATTACCACTGGACACTGTTCATTAGTTTCTTACCTTTATATAATAGGTAAAGTCACTCTTGATGAGTTTCTGTGGTTTTCAGGTGAATGTCAAAGGTGAACGTATAAAAATAGGTATATTTAGATATATGTACAGAGTTCTGGAGAAGGGTGTGGCGCGTACGGGACAACGGATGTCCTCTGCATGGTACAGCGTTACACCCTGGCAAGAGACTGCCGGAGCCGGCACAAGGGACGCTTAGCGCCTTCAAAAGGTGCTGACATTAGAAATAGGGGCGGGTTGACCGCACTCACAGTACATGCATATATTCATAATTATTACTCTCTAATTACATAAATAAGGCAAAGGAAAAGCTACTTATAGCTAAGAGTAATACATGCCAAAATACATTAGGGAGAGATTAACTATGGAGAATACTTAGATACTGTAATGTAGGTGCTACCGATTACTTATCGATGGCAATAAAAGGAGTATGGAAAGTTCCATGGTGTGTGTGTGACGTAGGGTGGCGTGATCATATCCGCCCCACCCTTATGCGCCAACACCCACTATTTGCACTTACGCATATATGTATACATACACTTATATTGCTAATCAAGCAAGGCATTATAAATACAATACACATTATTATTAATTATGTGACACCGTTACACCACTCTCTGCCACTCTCTGCCACACAGCCTGTTATTTTATTTGTTGTTTATTACATCCATGCTATCATTGTGTAATGTTTATCGGTAGTCAATATTGGTATGTTGTTGTCACTTGTCTTGTCATGGGATACTGTAAAGCTCCGGAACTTGTAGAAATCATGACTGAATCATTCACAATTTCATATCTCCACCATGGATACCACCTGGCCCTACTGTTGTATCTGTTGCTAGGCAACACTTGAATTTCATTCCATGGCTGAACAACACCTCAGAATGCACATGTGCATGAAACATTTTTCTCTTAGAATAACCTGTACTTTCACCTCTGGCAATATCTGCAGAAACTCATGTTACACCCTGTATAATCAGTGATATTCGAGTGTTGCAGAGCATATAAAACTCCCATACTTTCAACTTTTGAATGGCTGACGACTGACACTAAGTTCACTCACTATGCTCCTATGTTTTATTGGGGTGGGCTGCATTCTTTTGTGCCTCTCATAAACCTCGGTAATCTAACTTTCTTTTGATATCTGGATATTGTTATGACCACAAATCCCAGCTGTTCCCACAGCTGTCTCAACTGGACCAGTTCCCCCTGGGTCATCCCCTACATGACTGGCTACAGGGCTTTTGACTCTTGCACCCTTTACCATTGGTCACAACTCCAGGTTACATAAATGAGGTTGTCAGTCTGTTTCTCCCACCAACAGACAAGGAAATAGTTCCCCAACTACCAACAGCTGGGAAAGAATTGATCGTCATGTTCTAGGGAAAAGACAAATCTAACAGGCAACAACACATGTAAAGTCGAGGTATAATACCTCGGGGGATTACTGCTCAAGAAAACAGACTGCCCACACCTGACAAGGTATTATAGTCCTCTGCCAGGCACTATAATATCCCCCTTCCCAAAAGGAAGAAAGATAAACTACTTCCAGGCAGTGTAAAGTAATCTTCTACATCAAAAAGGGCATTGGGGATGCCCCCCCTAATTGCAGTAGCATTTAACACAACAACACGAATACAGACGAGTGCCCACAAAACAAACAGGAGGGTAATTCACTTCTCACTGTAATCAAACTCAGCTTGCTTTGGCCTTACTGAAGAGCCTGATATGTAGTCAGTGTATTCCAAATAACTACACTCCAAGCCAGGCTGATATGGAGACTCTTACACTACCCATGTAGGCTGGGGCATACAGCCAGTAATTGCTTAATTATCCCCTTAAATCAACTGGCTAGTCTAACTGTAAAAACCCCCTATCCTCCTCCAAGTAACACTGTCTGCCTTTGTACATCTATCTCATGTGGTAGCTAGACTGTGACTGACTGTGGGACTGACTGTTAGTAGAGAATAACTTCCATTTACTGGAGACAAAGGTGTCAAAGTAGTCTGGGAGAATCCTCAAGATCTAATGGAAATTTTTCTCTCTTTAGTAGATAGGGACATTATTGAACACATAGCAAGAGAAACTAATGAATATACTGCCAAAGTCTGTGAAGAAAAGAGAAAGGGAAAAATGATGAAGAGTAGAGATCTTATGTGGAAAGTAATGTTGCAGAGATGTATACCTTTATAGGTTTTGCTTCCCTGAAACTGTGCCTCCATGTTTGTACTTTGCCTAGTCAAACTTTTTCAGCTCTGTCTGTCAACATCTACCTTTCCTTCTTGCTGGAAGTTTGCCTACATTCAGCCTGTTCCTAAAAAGGGTGACCGTTCTAGTCCCTCAAACTACTGCCCTGTTGCTTTAATTTCCTGCCTATCTGAAGTTTTTTGTTTTATCCTCAACGGGAAAATTCTTAAACACTTCACAGCCTTCTATCTGATCGCCAGTATAGGTTCTGTCAGGGGTGCTCTACTGGTGATCTTCTGGCTTTCCTTACTGAGTCTTGGTCATCCTCTTTTAGAGATTTTGGTGAAACTTTTGCTGTTGTCTTAGACATATCAAAAGCTTTTGATAGAGTCTGACACAAAGCTTTCATTTCCAAACTACCCTCCTATGGCTTCTATTCTTCTCTCTGTAACTTCATCTTATGTTTCCTTTCTGACCATTCTGTTGCTGCTGTGGTAGATGGTTACTGTTCTTCTCCTAAACCTATTAAAAAATGGTGTTCCTCAGGGTTCTGTCCTGTAACCCACTTTCTTCTTATTATTCATCAATGATCTAAACCAAACCTTGTCCTATGCACTCCTATGCTGATGATACCACCCTGCATTTTTCCATGTCTTTTCATACACGTCCAATACTTCAGGAAGTAAACATTTCACATAGGGAAGCCACAGAATGCCTGACTTCTGATCTTTCTAAAATACCTGATTGGGGCAGAGCAAATCTGGTATTGTTCAGTGCCTCAAAAACTCAATTCCTCCATCTATCAACTCGACATGACCATCTAGACAACTATCCCCTCTTCTTCAATAGCACTTAATTGTCCCCCTCTTCTACACTGAACATCATCAGTCTGCCCTTTATTTATAATCTAAATTAGAAACTTCACATCTTATCTCTAGCTAAAACAGCTTCCATGAAGTTAGGCATTCTGAGATGTCTCTACCAGTTTTTCTCACCCCCCCCCCCCAGCTGCTAACTCTGTACACAGGCCCTATCTGTCCATGTATGGAGTATGCTTCACATGCCTGGGGGGATTCCACTCATACCACTCTTCTCCACACCATACCACTCTCATACCACTTTTCATCTCATTAACTCTTCTCCTTTAACTGACTGTCTTCAGCCTCTCTCTCATCGTTGCGATGTTGCATCTCTAGCTATCCTCTACCGGTATTTTCATGCTAACTGCTCTTCTGATCTTGCTAACTGCATGTCTCCCCTCCTCCTGCAGCCTCACTGCACAAGACTTTTTCTTTCTCTGATCCCTATTCTGTCCACCTCTCTAATGCAAGAGTTAATGAGTATTCTCAATCATTCATCCCTTTCTCTGGTAAACTCTGGAACTTCCTGCCTGCTTCTGTATTTCCACCTTCCTATGACTTGAATTCCTTCAAGAGGGAGGTTTCAAGACACTTTTCCTTCAATTTTTCACTGCTGCTTTGGACCTTTTTCTGGGACTGGCATCTTAGTGGGTTTTTTTTTTATTGGATTTTTTTTTTTTTCCCCTTGGCCAGTGTCCCTCCTACATAAAAAAAATGGTAAAAAGCTTACCATCTACTCATACAGTACCACTCCACTAACCATATGTTTGCAACACCATTGTTTGGGAAATGCTTAAAGAGTAACAGGTTTGTCCTTCTTGAGTATTTACATCTTACTGACAATAAAAAATGATGCTTACCCAGCCTGCAAGTTTATGAAAGTGTTTGATATATATATATATATATATATATATATATATATATATATATATATATATATATATATATATATATATATATATATATATATATATATATATATATATATATATATATATATACAGAACGTGTAGTTAATTATAACGCATTCCAAATCCAGGGAAGTGACTCCTCAGCAGCTTGTGGGTGCAGGCCAAGTTCTTATACAGTGAAAGGTGAATTACCCTACTGTGTGTTTGTAGGGCCTTGTCTGTAGTCATGTCTCTTGTTAGGGAGCTTGTTTTGTGTTAAATGCTACTGTTGGCTGAGGCTGCTAAGCCACAGAAGACTTAAGTGATTAGCAGTGTAGTGAAATTTACTCCCTTCTCAGTCCCTGATCAGGCCTGCTGTCCAGGAGGTGGTAAATGACACGACTAGGCTAGTGGCTATAAGACGTTGGTGGAGAGTGGAAGGATTTGTTAGATGGTGATTGTCCAGCAGTGTTTTATACCTTGACCATATATATTCTCTTGCTCATTATAATTGTTTCTTTTTAGACGTGGCTAGGCTAGAGGCTATAACACATCGGTGGACAGTGGGAGGATTTGTTAAATGGGGTTTTATACCTTGACCATATATGTTTTGTTGCTTGTTACATTTGTTTCTTTCTAGATGTGGCTAGGCTAGAAGCTATAACAAGTCAGTGGACAGGGGGGGGGGAGATTTGTTATGTGGGCAGTTATCCAGCAGGGTTTTATACCTCAACTATATAATTTGTTGCTTGTTACAATTGTTTCTTTCAAGACATGGTTGGCGATTCTTGCCCAGCTGGTAGAGTTTCTTGTAGTTACTGTATTTCCCTTGTCTGTGAGTTGGTAAAACATACTGGCAACCTCATTTGTGTAATCTGGTGTTAGGAGAGTTGGTAAGAAGGGTGCATAAGTCAAAAGTGGACCTCGTAACCCATATTAAGCCCTGCACCCAGTCATGTAGGAGGTGACTTGGGGGAAGCTAGTCCAGCTTTGTGAAGGGGACTGGAAATTGTGGTTGTCACAATATGATAAGCATATAGCAATTGTTCCCTATTGTGGTAGAGTTTAAATATAGATCATGTTAAAACACTCCATAATGCAGTGCATGCTAACTATAAATAGACACTTTTCTAATTTGGGGACTTCATAGTGACTACTGCTGCTGGCTAAGAGTTAACTACACCTGGATATTTATATAACGTTTCCATATGTTCATCTCTTGTGTATTTTTATAAGATTTCAGCTGAAAAATGTAACAAATTCAAGGGAGTTGGAGCTTGAAAAAAAAATCTCTTGGTATAGAATGTGACAAGTTGTGACCCAAAAAAATTCCTGTATAATAACATAAGAAAACAAGGGAAGCTGCAATAAGGCACATGGCCCACACATGGCAGTCCCTGCAACAAACCTATTTACCTGTTTTCACCTGTCATCTTCATCCATAACATTGTCAAATCTTTTAAAACTCCTTAATGACTCAGCACTAACAACCTGATTATCGAGTATTCTAATTGTCTACCACTCTACTTGAGAACCATTTCTTTTTATCTCTTTTAAATCAAACTTTGTCAAGCTTGAATCCATAATTTCTTGTATGGTTTGGCACATATTAGTGTTGTATGTGTTGTTATTCTAGAATAACAAAAATAAAAAGTTGCCTATATTATTACCAGTATGGAGATCGAGAAGCGAGTGAGTTGTGGTCCCACCTGCAGTTGAAGATACCACAATATTTTTCAGGTGTTGAAGTGTTCCCATCCCTCCTCCATGGTGACCTGTGGAGTGGCAATACAGCAGAGATGGCAGATGGCCCAGGTGAGTTGTACTGGATTTTGCATGTCATTCCATCACTCTCTCTCTCTCTCTCTCTCTCTCTCTCTCTCTCTCTCTCTCTCTCTCTCTCTCTCTCTCTCTCTCTCTCTCTCTCTCTCTCTCTCTCTCTCTCTCTCTCTCTCTCTCTCTCTCTCTCTCTCTCTCAATAACATAAAATGCAATGATTCCTTTTGCCTTTCATTTTTTCTTTAAATCTTTATACATTATATTCAATACTAGTATCGATAACCATAATGCTTAATATCAGTAGCCATCATCTCATTCATGAAAAAAATATAGAAGTCCTTACATGGAATTGTGTACTCCATAGTTCCAGTGATGCAGTGTTTGGCTGTTGCACACAGGCACACTTGTCCAAGGGAGAGAGAGAGAGCACTATCGCTCATGCAGTTCTTATCTTACTCTGTGTGGGAAGTAATGTTTCATGGTTGAAGTAGAAAGCTTGGCTGACATGCAGGCTGGGGTGTGAAATGTGGGGGAGAACAGTATCAAGTGCATGCTGAGGGATACATCATGCTGACTTAACTGCATTTTTTGGGTGTAAAAACAGTAAAAGAAAAAACAGCAAACACTGGCATTTGTTACTCTTAATTTCTGAAGGACAAGAAGTTGAGACATATGCATCAATTTATGTTGTTGAAATGAACACTTTAATGCAAACCATATGGTAGTTTGTTTAGTTCACTCTATAGATACTGAGAGAGAGAGAGAGAGAGAGAGAGAGAGAGAGAGAGAGAGAGAGAGAGAGAGAGAGAGAGAGAGAGAGAGAGGAAGTGTGTAATGTAGATCCAGCTGATGGTATGCATTCTGGATGTACATCTGTCAGGCTGACCTTTTTTTATCTCAACTTTGTGTTTATGTTATGCATCAGCATGTATAGTGCTTAAAAACTGTGTACAATATCAAGAGTATTTGAATGTGATGAATTGTAGATATCATATAAATATATATATATAAAGTATATAAATACATTTTTTGTTTAGTATTTTATCATTATATATAAATTTTATTTCTGTATGTCTATTTTCTGTTATACAATAGTAAAACAATGCCTAAAATTTTTTCTAAAGCAGCACCCCGACCAATTCAAGCCACAAGCCATCCCTGCTCCTCATCATATGAAGTATGTGTCCTAAAACTTTACCTTGAAAGATACCACAGCTAACACCAGTACCATCTGATGAATTTTCATTTATAGTCATTTGATGCTTGTTTGCAATGACAGCCAGTTTTCTGTCTAGTTGCAATTGTTATACCATGAGGTATAACACTTTGCTGATGAAATGTTTATGTAGAATTTTATCAGATGATTTTTAGGGTCAGTACACATTATATCACTTGCTCCAGAGTTATTGTATTCCATCTACATTATGAGTGATTACATATTGGAATG
Organism: Scylla paramamosain; assembly: GCF_035594125.1. Taxonomy (NCBI): domain Eukaryota; kingdom Metazoa; phylum Arthropoda; class Malacostraca; order Decapoda; family Portunidae; genus Scylla; species Scylla paramamosain. The sequence goes on along the minus strand of NC_087196.1, from coordinate 1,726,594 downwards.
AAAGTCAGTTGTGGCTGGGATTGGAAGGAGTGGCATGGTGTGTTATGGATGAGAAAAGTAAGGGAAGAGGAAAAGAAGGGTGTGCTTTACTAATGTTCCCAACAATATGGAAGGTTACAGAGGTACATGCGTGGTTTGGATCAGAGATAATATAGGTGGTGGGAAAGACAGAAATAGTTAAGTATGTGTAGGTCTGTGTATAGTGTAGGTATATGTATAGTGGCACACAAAATGCTTAAGGGTTACTTTGCCCAAACAAGTTTCTTTGAAAATGAAGGAAATTTGCAGGTAGCATCATCTTTCCTTGGCAACACCAGAAGCTTATACCAGCAACAAGTAACAAGAAAGAATAAGAATGCCAAAACTCTTATTTCTGGACCACAGACAGTGTAAGGTGCACTACAGTGGTTGAAACAGTCACCTGCTGTACAGTCAACAAGGATTGCCACTGTCAAGGATCAGAGTAAATGAGAAGGTTGATGAAGTAAAGATCCTGGAAGCCATTAATATATTTATAAAGACAAAAGATAACCAACCCAAGTCTTGTCACTCAACACTTGCAACACAAACACAGGGATAGATGCTCCAACATGGTGAGGCCCCTGGATGACAGATATGGGTAGCTCCAACAAGCAAATAACCCCACCCCAGAAACAATTACTCTTCCTTCAAGACATACAACTCATTGCAGAGGAAGAGGGAACTTGGTGTTAGCCAAGACAATGCACTTGCATAAACTAAGACCAGTCTAGAGGCATAGTGGTTGTATTTGGCAGATACTCAGGGCCAACCCATGACTCCAAAGCTGTCCAAACAGAGGGAGCAGCCAGAAGTACAAGAGGTAGGAAGTGCTCAGGAGAGAGCTCAGTTGCTGTCTGCCTTCCCCAGCATAAACTAACTGAGTCAGTTGAAACTTACCTTCAATCCTGAGCCTAAGCCAGATGAAGCAGAGTGAAAGCAGTGAAGCCTACTTCATCCGAGGCATCTGAGCAGACTGGTGAAGTAAGGAGAATGAGTATTGAAGCTGCTGGACTGAAGGAAAGTTATTTTTATCCCTGTAAGAGTGGTGGTAGTTGCCTCCTTACAGTGTGCCATGGGATCACTTGTAGGAGGCATGAAAGGGATAAGTGTGTCCATGGATGTAAGGAGACATTTAAGAGATAATGATATCCAGGCAGCACTGATATTTACATTTTAAAAAAATTGGACATTGAATACGGCACAGCAGTCAAGAGTGCATGTTGTGAAAATGAGTTGTCTCATAGGAACATTAGGAGTTAAGATGGGATAAGGAAAGCAATGCAAGCATACATGAGAAATGTAGTATGAACACCTTCAGTTTAAATGTTTTGTTTCTAATGGTCTGGTGACATAAACTGTCAGTGTTTAAAGTGATCTATCCACATACTTTGTTTTTCCAGTTATCTTCGATCCAGCATCATTCTATGGCCACCATGAGTACAACTTAGCCATTGCTGCCATGCTTGGAGGATTCTCATGACAGTTCTGGGATGAATATCATGCCCTGATTCCAAAGGCAGCTGGGTGGAATAATAGACACAAGCTGTACAAATTGTTCCATAATCTGAATCACTGGTCAGTACCTTACAAGAAATTCTGGTCATTCTTACAAAGTATTTGCTTCTTAGTAATGGCTTGTGTTGTTAGCAATGTAAAGGTAATTGTTTGTTACAGCTTTTTTTTTCTTTTCATGTAGACAAGAAGATTTTACTGATTGTCATATGAAGCTTAATAGTAATTACTTTTTTTGTGTTAGTAATCATTGGTGTATGAGCCAGGGAGGGCAGGAGCTACAGTCCTCCACAGATCAAGGCATACAAAAAATTGGGAGGGCAGAAAAGGCAACAAACCAAAACACACACACACACACACACACACACACACACACACACACACACACACACACACACACACACACACACACACACACACACACACACACACACACACACACACACACACACACACTTATGTATGCTAATGTAGATGGTTTGGTATTGAGCCTATTGGAACTTAAAGACTACTTAAAGAACAATAAACCAGGTGTTTAATAGAAACCAAACTAAAAGAGGAAATATAGTTGGGATTTGCAAAGGAAGGATATAGCACATATAGAAGAGATAGAAAAAGAAAGGGAGGAGGAGGAGTGATGATATTGGTAAAAGAAGATATTGTTATTGAGGAAGTGGAATATGGTGATGGAATGGCAGAAACATTGAGTGTTGTTATTAAGGTCAAATGAACTGAAAAAGGAAAATCATTGTGACATACATACCACCAAAAACTAATGCATGGGAGACCAATAAATTTAAAAGTATGCAACTAGTAAAAAAAAGTAGTATAGAAGAAATGATAAGGAAAAGTAACAAAGTGCACTTAGTAGGTGACTTCAGTGCTAAAGGAATTAACTGGGAGGAGATGGAAGTGAAGGAAAATGTTGGGACATAGAGTGAAAAACTTATGCAAACCATGATGGTGAATACAATGAGTGAATGAGCATATAAGATGCAGAGAAGAAGAACTATCTCAGTTGAAGTTTGTGTTTACAGAAACCCCAGAAAGTAGATCAAGCATACATTGTCTGAGTCCACTGGAAAGAAGTGATTATGTTATAATAGAAATATTACCACAGGAGGAAAAAGTGTTGCACAGGAATGAAGAATATAGAAATAGGAGACAGAAGGCAAACTTTGCAGAACTTAAACATTTTATGGGAAAATAAAATGGAAAGAGCTATTTGAAGGTAAAGTAGTGCAAGAAAAATATGTCATATTTTTGAGCATGTATAGAGAGGGGGTGCAACAGTTTGTGCCAAGTTATAAAATGAAAATTGGGAAACATGAATGGTATAATGCCAGGTGTGTAGAAGCAAAAAAAGAAAAAGGACAGGGCATGGAAGAAAATGATGAGACGACAGAACAGAAATGCTAGAGAAGAATACAGAAAGGCAAGGAATGAAAATAGTATAAGAAAAAGAGAAGAAACTTTGAAAGTGACATAGTAAGAAAATGTAAGGAAGAACCCAAACTCTTCCACAGATACATAAATGGAAAAATGAAGCATAAGGATGGCATAAACAAGGTAAAAAAGGAAGGAAGAATTTATGAAACTACTGAGGAGATGAGTGAACTAATGAATGAGAGTTTTCAATTTATATTTACAAAGGAAACCAAATTTGTGACACTGAAAGTGGTATCACAAAAGAAGGGAATACAGGAGATATAAGTAATGAGACAAGAAATCAAGAAACTGCTGAAAGAGCTGGATGTTAAAAAAGCTATGGGACCAGATTAAGTAAATGAATGGATATTAAAAGAATGCAGAGAACAAATGGAAACCCATATGGGATATAATTAATAGTTTGTTGAGAGAAGAAAAGTACCAAGGGAATGGAAAAGAGCTAACATAGTGCCAGTGTAAAAAGGGGGAAATAAAATGGAACCATTAAGTTATAGACCAGTGTCACTAACAAGTATCATAAGCAAGCTTTGTGAAATAGTAATGAAAGAGATAGGTGGAATATCTAGAAGATGAAAAGATAATTACAGAAAAGCAATTTAGATTCAGGAAAGAGAGATCCTGTGTCAAAAATCTATTGAGCTTCTATATGAAGGTAATAGATGTGAGTGTAAGAGAGGGGCAGATGGTTGATGTGGTATACCTGAATCTCTAAAAAGCATTTGATAAAATTCCTCACAAAAGCCTTGTGTGGAAGCTAGAGAATGGAGGACGACTAAAGGGAGCAACATTAAGATGGGTGGAGGATTATTTACAAGGGAGGGATATGAGAACAGTAATCAGAGACACTAATTCAAGTTGGCACAAGGTGACAATGATCTGTGGTGGCATCTCTTATGTTTCAAATATATGTAAATGATATGACAGAGGATCTAAATAGTTTTTAAACCTGTTTCTTGATGATGCAAAAATAATGGAAAAAATAAAAAATGAAAGTGACTGCAAGGAGTTACAAAAGGATATTGACAAGATACATGCATGGAGCCAAAGATGGAAACTAGAATTCAATTCCAGAATATGTCATGTGGTGAAGATATGAAAAAGTGAAAAAAAGGCTTTCATGGAAGTATAAAATGGGAGAAGAAATAATGAAAAGTAATGAAGAAAAAGATTTGGGAGTAATGATTCAGGACACATTATCACCTGAAAGACACATAAATGGGATATTCGGCTCTACATACAGCTTATTAACAAACATTAATGTGGCTTTTAACTATTTAGATAAAGAAATGATGAAGAAAATTATAACAAGCATAATACATCCTAAGTTGGAATATGCAACAGTAATTTGGGCTCCAGATAGAAAACAGATAAATAGAAACTGGAAAGAATACAGAGGATAGCAATGAAGATGGTATGAAAATTGAAAGACTTAAGCTATGAAGAAACACTTGGAGATGGGATTACCAACAATACAAGAGAGAAGAGAAAGAGGAGATATAATAACAATGTACAAATTAGTAAACAATATGAGAAGAATAGACAGAAATGACTTAGTACCACAAATGGAGGAAAGAGAGAGACAGATAAGGGGGGCATGGAAAGAAAATAAGGAAGGGTGGATGTTTAAGCAACATCAAGTAATGCAGCTTCCCACACACACACACACACACACACACACACACACACACACACACACACACACACACACACACACACACACACACACACACACACACACACATTTTGCTGTGATAAATGTCATGCGATAAAGTTTGGCAGAAGTTGAAAGAGACCTGAATTATAAATTGGATATCAGTACAATCCAAGCATCTGAAAAGGAAAAAGTCCTAGGTGTAATAATAAAAAAGCAGGCCATCACCTGAATACCATGTAAATGACAAAGTAAGGAACATGGAGCACTTGTTGGCAGATACGAGGATGGTATTTAAATACACAGATGAGGAAATTAAAGAAAATAGTCACAGCATTTGTAAGACCAACACTTGGATATGCAACAGTAGTTTTGAATCCGCATCTGAAAAAAAAAAAAAACATGCTGAAAAGCTAGAGAAAGTGCAAAGAGCAGCTACAGAATTGGTACCAGACTTGAAAGGTCTTAGCAATGAAGAAATTCTTGACAAACTGAAGGTCCAAACAGTAAAGGAGAGATAAAAACAAGGTGATATGATCATGATGTATAAATGTGTTAAAGGAAAAAAAATATTGGTACCATAGGTTTTATGATACAACACTGAACACAGTAAGACATTGTACAAAAAAAAAAAAAAATGTAAGGAAATATAATTTTCCTGACAGTAGTCAGTAATATTGTTTCTGTTGCCCTGCTCAGTCCTGAGGACTCCACAAGATTTCATGCTTATAAATTGCTGCAAAACAAGATTGAGTTCCTGAGGTAGGCTGTCACCAAAGTTTTAAACATCTCTTGCCTAACCTGTTCTCCTAATGGTAGTGGTGGTGGCAACTGTTTAAGCTGATACACTTAACTCACAACTTTTTATTAATTTCAAAACATTCTTTGTGATCTTTCTGGAGATAGGAGCGCTGTATCACATTTGCACAGCTACACTTTATGACATAGTTGAGATTTGATTCTGATTCATAAGAACTTCCTTAACTTAGATAATGAAGGTCAGTAAGCAAATATGATTCTAACACATTTTTATTTAATGCATGAATTTTAAGGAAGGTTGCTTTTTCTTAGGGCCCTAGTAAATGTTGATTGAAATATAGTAGTGAAATTATGTTTACTATGTTTATCTGCTTGTTAAGTTTTTGCCCCTCCTAAAATCTTGATATATGTTGACAATTGCAGGAATCATTTTGGCAATGGGTATCGCAGCGGAAGCCTGAGACTGATGCGAGATTTGTGCTCTTAGAGTGTCCTGCTTAAGACCCGAATTGAATGTTTCAGGGAGGTACAGTGTATGGTTAGCACAGTGACATTTTAGTTCATTTCTAGTAGAGTCTGTTGTTTAAGAGACAGGTTGTTTAAATAAAAGGTGTTATAAGAAACAAATCTTAGACTTAGAAGTGTGGATACTTTATTGGATATTGCTTACCGCATAAGATGTAGCAGTATGCAAACACTAAATTGCTTACCACAAATTAGAAGGGCACTGCTAAAATAAAGTAGGATTCACCATGCTGGAATGCAGTGGCATAGCTACAATGAAAGTCACATGTGGTAGAGTGGTTCAATTGACATGGGTGATGGTAGCAGTGTATGAAAGAGGTTTAGTGTTTGGTTCACTGAAGTAGCTCTACTTATAACCATGATGTCATCTTGGCACTGTGACTTCATAGTCATTTGATAAGACATGACAATTATATTCTTCATTAGTTTGGTTAAATACCTTTTAAGATACATATTTGAAAATTTGCCCCTTTACTTATCAGAATGAAATTCTGACCTTATTGTTTGCCACCATGAGTTTATATATATATATATATATATATATATATATATATATATATATATATATATATATATATATATATATATATATATATATATATATATATACAGACGTACCTCGGTACTCGACCATAATCCGTTCTGAGGTGGTGGTCGAGCACCGATTTGTTCGAAAACCGAAACCAATTTTCCCATAAGAAATAATGGAAAGTATTTTAATCCGTTCTTACCATTAAGAAAAATACCTAAAATATTATAAGAACGTGTATCTAAACAACAATAAAGCGTAAATGTACACAAGCAGTACATGATAAAGATAAATAAAGCATTATAAGCCATTTTGTATAATTTACTTACGTTTTGGAGAGTGGTTGATGGCATACAGGAATGGATGTGGAGAGGACGGGAGGGAGGGTTACTCCTTGGAAGGGGAATCCCCTTCCATGATGACGCTAGGTAACGCGCCTTCAGGGGTTTTCTCCCTTCTCTCTCTCTTCCGTGGAGGTGAATCTGGCTGGGCAGTAGCCTTCCTCTTTTCTTTAAGAAGGAACCTGTCCATTGTCAGTTGCTTCTGCCTTTTCTGCACTATTTTTCGGAAGTGCGCCATAACAGTGTCATTGAAAATTATCACAGCACGGTTACTGACTGCTGTATCAGGATGGTATTTTTCAACAAATGCCTGCAACTCACCCCACTTAGCACACATGTCATTGATCACTGCACTGGAAGCCTCCTCTCTTACATCCTCATCTTCTGAGGATTCCTGCTCCTGAACCAAATCTTGCTGTTGCTGTTGTTGCAGGTACAATAACTCTTCTGTGGTCAACTCAGAAGAGTGGCCTTCCACAAGCTCATCGATGTCCTCCCTGTTGACCTCAATGCCCATACTTCTTCCCATGGAAAGAATGTCCTCCATGACAGCATTTTCTTCAGTAGTACATGTACCAGCAGGAATAACAGCAGCAGTGCTTGGACCAGCCTCATACTGGAAACCCTCGAAGTCCCTCTCAGGTACACACTCAGGCCAAAGTTTTCGCCATGCAGATTTTAATGTCCTATAAGTGACGTTACCCCAAGCTTGGTCTATTATGTTAACACAATTGAGGATATTAAAGTGATCCTTCCAAAATTCTCTAAGGGTCAACTGGGTATCACATGTCACATCAAAACACTTTCGGAAGAGGGCCTTGGTGTACAGTTTTTTAAAGTTAGCAATTACCTGTTGGTCCATAGGCTGGAGTAAGGGAGTAGTATTGGGGGGCAAGAACTTCACCTTGATGAAACTGTATTCATCTGTTAAGTCATCCTCTAGACCTGGAGGGTGTGCAGGGGCATTGTCCATCACTAAAAGACATTTTAATTGCAACTTCTTTTCTATGAGGTATGCCTTAACTTGGGGAGCAAACACTTCATGGATCCATTCAGCAAAAAATTGTCTTGTGACCCAAGACTTAGTGTTAGCTCGCCACATAACTGGTAACTTAGTTTTTATGATGTTATTTCTCTTGAATACACGGGGATTGTCTGAATGATACACTAATAAGGGCTTGATCTTACAGTCTCCACTAGCATTGGCACACAATAACAGCGTTAGCCTGTCCTTCATAGGCTTGTGACCAGGCATTTTTGTCTCCTCCTTTGTGATGTACGTATTGGCTGGCAATTTCTTCCAAAACAGGCCGGTCTCGTCACAGTTAAACACTTGTTCAGGAACATACTCTTCAGCCTTGATGGTCTCGCTGAATTCTGTAACATATTTCACAGCCGCTGCTTTGTCCGAACTGGCTGCCTCCCCATGCCTGGTAATTCTATGAATTCCCGTTCTATGTCTAAATTTTTCAAACCATCCCTTGCTTGCCTTGAAAGTAAATGAACTAGCACTTTCACCTCCAGTAGTTTTCAATAGATCTTCGTAAATTTGAAGAGCTTTTTCGCAGATGAGAGCTTCACTAATGCTGTCCCCTGACAACATCTTTTCCTTGGTGAAGATAAGAAGCAACTTCTCCATTTCTTCCATTATCTGAGGCCTTTGCTTACTAATTGCTGTCACTCCCATTGCAGCATCAGCTTTCTTTAACACTTCCTTATGGTTTAAGATAGTGGAAATGGTTGACTTTGCCATTTCGTACTGCGACGCGAGGTCGGACACTCGTACACCACTTTCATATTTTGCTATAATTTCCTTCTTCAGTTCAATAGTGGTCCTCACTGTTTTCCTCTTTGCCTTCCCCTTATCACTGTCTTTCTTTGGACCCATTATTAAGGGCTAGAGCAATATGAAAAAGTTTAAATCTGGGAAGAAATACTCGAACAAACTGCGTACGTCTTACTCTGCTGGTGGTCTGAGTCGAACTGACGCTTACCCGCTGGCCGAGAAGGGCTGAGAAGGGCCGAGAAGGGCCGAGGAGCGCGTTCGGGTCGACTCGGCTAGTCGAGTACCGAAAATCTGTTCAAGGTCCGATGCATTTTCTACTCAAATTTTTTTGGTCGAACACCGATTTGGTCGAGTATAGAGGCGGTCGAGTACCGAGGTACGACTGTATATATATATATATATATATATATATATATATATATATATATATATATATATATATATATATGTACGTTAAAATCCCTCTTATCCGGCATCAACGGGACCGCCGACATGCCAGATACTTGAATATTGCCGGATACTTGAATAGAAGTGAAATTATGTCCACAATCACCACCCTACACTCATGCATCTTACCATAACAAAGATCAGCTGATCTTAATCAGCAGCTGATCTGATCAGCTGCTTAAGTGTAAGCACAACACACTTCCTCTTTTCTACAACTTTAGGCATGATGAAGGCGGCAGGCGATAAACAGTGCACACGCGGGACTGAGTCACTGAGTAAACACAGTGCAGTGGGCCGTGGGTGGCGCGAAGCAGTGTGCTCTGGTGGCGAGGGGACAAAGTATGCCTCGCGCAGAAATTCTAATCGATTTTATGAGTACACATTGATTTTTTATCGATTTTAAGGCTCGGGGAAAAATGTGCCGGATACTTGAAGCTGCCGGATACTCGAATGCCGGATGAGAGGGATTTTACTATATATATACGAGTATATATATATATATATATATATATATATGCACACACAGTGTTCTGGTATTTGTGGGGGTTACATTCCAAAGCTTCCCGTCAATAGTGAAAATCCATGAATCTGGGAAACCACCTCTACAAGGCTCATAAACTATGTTTTATAGTTTAAACCATAAGATTTACATCTCACTTACTGAGTACATTTAAAATTGATTTTAACACAATAAGAAACAATTATATGTATAGTATTGTACATGATATTTTAATTAAAAAGAAAAATTCACTACACTATAAAATGAAAGGGGACTAAACTGATATGTACAGTAAACCCTCAATATAATGAACCTCTGTTTATCAAATTTTGGGTACAACTCCATTAAGGCTTTTGAACACGTTTTATTTTACAAACTAACTGCTCACAGATTATGGCACATTTCAAAATTATCGAACACTTGCTTTATGTTACAAATATCCTAGGTCTTAAAATGTGGGAGAGTTGGCTGACATGCAGTCAACAGAATATTTTTGAAAAGTGGTAAGGTTTTTTTAATTTTTTTTCTCCGACAGAGGCTAGCTGCATGCTTTGCAGTGATACATGGGTGACTCCTGTGATTGGTTGCTGTTTGCCTGCCCCCCTTCTCTCTCTCTCTCTCTCTCTCTCTCTCTCTCTCTCTCTCTCTCTCTCTCTCTCTCTCTCTCTCTCTCTCTCTCTCTTTTATCAGAGCAAGAGAGAGAGAGAGAAAGAGTGTTGCATTAGTAAGTGTAAAAACATGAACCTTCTTAAAGTCACAAATGAACAATACGTTGTTGTGTTAAGGATTGTGTTGAATAGGGAATACCAGTGGAATATCAGTATTGCATTGATGTGTAGCTGTTATTGTTCCAGAAAACAAGCATGTAATTTACAATAATTGAAAGAATAATCAAGACTTTGGGCTGAAAGACTGAGCTGGTGGTGACATCTGGCAACTGAAAATTCTTTATTTGTTAGGTTAGGTTAGGAGGAAAATCCTTGAATATGTAAAGCTGCAAATGCTGAACTGTGAATAGGCAGGGGAACACTGTGTGTCTGGCTTGTAGAAGAACATGTAGGGACAGCGCAGATGTCAAATTAAACTAACTTTGGTGGAGTGTGGTTTTATTCTTGCAACTTTTTGCTGCCTGACTGATGGCATTTTCAAGTGAAATGGAAAAGTGGTGAGTAAATCTTAAAGTGGGTGGTATTAAAAAGCTAAACATCTAATGATGAACCTGGCCAGTAGAAGCCACGAATCCATCTGGTGCATACTGTCACAACAACCAATCGAAGGTATTGTAATCAAAGAGTGGTAGTAGCATAGGCTACTCATACAGCAAAACATTGCAAAAATAAACCTCATTCTGCCAAAGTTGGTCTAACTTGACACCTGCATTGCCCATACATGTCCTTCTGCATGACAGAATATTTACAAAATAGGTCACTGGTGTAGGTTACACTACTACCACTCTTTGATCACAGTACCTTCATCTGGTCATTGTGACTGTATGCATCGAATGGATTCATGGCTTCTACTGACCAGGTTCGTCGTTGCATTTTTGTCTTTTTAATACTACTTGCTTAAAGATTTACTCATCACCATTCCAGTTCACTTGAAAATGCAGTCAGTCATGCTGCGAAACATAGCAAGAATAAAACCTCACTCCGCCAAAGTTGGTCTCAACACCTGTGTTTTATATATATATATATATATATATATATATATATATATATATATATATATATATATATATATATATATATATATATATATATATATATATATATATATATATATATATATACCAGGTGGTCCAAAAAGATGTATCCATTTTATTATCGGTATAATTTCTGTAAAGATTAACCCAGGCTTCTGTTTTCAGGTGAAATGGAACAGGCAACAAGATATTCCATGCAGGAGAGGATCAAGATAGTAGAGGTCTACTTTGTGATGAAATCAGTTGTCCAAACTCAACGACAATTTTGGAGGGACTTTCCAGGGAGAAACGCTCCAACCAGACTCACAATAAAGCGCCTCCTGGACAAATTCAGGGAGATGGGAAGTGTACAGGATAATATTGAAGGTCACAGTGGCTGGCCACGATCAGTCAGGACAGAAAATAACATTGTGACTGTGAGATGGCATTTGGAGCAGTCTCCAAGGAAATCTACAAGATGTTTGTCCCAGGAGACTGATCTTTCAAGGAGTTCAGTTATGTGCATAATGTGCCAGGATCTTCACCTGTTTCCATATAAGATACAGATGTTACAACATCAGATTGATGCAAATAACGCTGAGAAACGTGCCTTTGGGCAAACCATCAATCAGAGAACTGAAGACCATCTTGATTTCTTAGACTTATTTATTTATTTTTTTCAGTGACGAGGCAAATTTCCACCTTAGTGGTCACATGAACAAATAGAATATGTGCTCTTGGGCTATGTGGCTTAGTCTCATGAACATCAGTATTGCTCACTTAATGTGGAGAAAGTGACTGTTTGGTGCGCTTTGGGTCGTAATGGCATTATCGGGCCATGTGGTTCGAGGATGCTGATACACGTCCAGTAACTGTGAACACAGAGCAGTACATTGGTAACTGTGAACACAGAGCAGTACATTGGTAACTGAACACAGAGCAGTAATGAGAAGAAAATTCACTGAGGCACAAGCGAGGAGTGGACGTGGATACTGTGATTTATCAGCAGGATGGAGTAACACTGCATTGCCCCGATGCTTTACTGGAATACCTCCATTGCTACTTCCCTGAAGACAGGCTCATCTCCTGTTGTACAGACCACCTGCACATTCTCCAGACCTGTCTCCTTCAGATTATTTTCTGTGGGGATACCTGAAAGACAGGGTCTATGCTAACAATCCCCAAACTATTGCTGTGCTCAAGAATAACATTCAAACAGAGATTAAGAGAATTCCCCATGACATGTTGGACAGGGTCATTAGAAACTTCAATGTGAGAGTAGCCACAGTGATTCAGCACCAAAGAGCTTGGATTGAGCACATTATAAACTATTGAGCTGTGCTCACAAAATGGTGGTATACGGGGAAAAAAATTAAACCACAAAAAACTTACATGTCTGTAAGACAGGTCTATGACAAAAACTGTAAAGTTTTCTTTTCAATAATAAAGGCTACTTTATCACAAATGGATACATCTTTTTGGACTACTCTTTGTGTGTGTGTGTGTGTGTGTGTATATATATATATATATATATATATATATATATATATATATATATATATATATATATATATATATATATATATATATATATATATATATATATATATTAATTTGACAGATTTGAGGGCTGTCTGTTAGTGGGATGCTGATTACAAGCACTTACTTCGGCTGTGCCTTGAAATGGCACAGGAGTTGCCATACATTCAAATCCTGTTTGAGAAGGGAGCAAGTAGACCAGAGAATGGGTGGTGACTCCTTTGGCAGTCTTTACCCAGGTGTCTGAGACAACTGACAGTAGTCCCTTTTCTGTTCCCTCCTACTTTCTCTATCCTCATTTTTTATCCAAAGCTGGATGCTGCGTTTATGTGCGCAATGACTTTACCTACTCTCATACCCACGCTCTTGAATCTTCCGAGTTTTCTACCATCTGGCTACGACTACAGAGTCACTCTCAAACTAAATTTATCTGTGCTGTATACCTTTCACCTAACTCCTCTGACTATAAGAAATTCTTTGACTACTTAACTTCCAAAGTGGAGCACATTCTGACCCTCTTCCCTTTTGCAGAGATCTCCATTCTTGGAGACTTCAATGTTCACCACCAGCTTTGGCTTTCCTCTCCCTTCACTGATCATCCTGGTGAACTAGTCTTCAACTTTGCTATCCTCCATGACCTAGAGCAATTGGTGCAACACCCTACTCGTATTCCTGACCGTCTTGGAGATACGCCCAACATTCTTGACCTTTTCCTGACCTCTAATCCTTCTGCTTATGCTGTCACCCTTTTTTCTCCGTTGGACTCCTCTGATCACAATCTCATATCTGTATCTTGTCCTATCGCTCCAATCCCCCCTCAGGCTCCCCCTAAGCGAAGGTGCCTCCGGTGTTTTGCCTCTGCTAGTTGGGGGGACCTGAGGAGGTATTTTGCTGATTTTCCTTGGAATGACTACTACATCCGTGTCAGAGACCCATGTTTGTGTGCTGAGCGCATAACAGAGGTGATAGTGTTTGGCATGGAGGCGTACATTCCTCACTCTTTTTCTCGTCCTAAACCTTCTAAACCTTGGTTTAACACAGCTTGTTCCCGTGCTATACATGATAGAGAGGTGGCCCACAAAAGGTACTTCAGCCTTCCATCACCAGAATCTCATGTGTGGTGCTGGGAAATTAATTATGTATATTTCTACTTTTTTCCTAGGCTAAGGCCCATGTAATGTGCGAGGATGACCAGAATCTCAGTACCATGTGACTAACCCCCCCCTTCCCCTCCTCTCCTCAGTGTCCTTTTGTCCTTGCTTTTTCCCCCCCCCCCGCCCCCTCTCAGCGTCACTGTGTTGACCACTTCTATAACAAATTTACCCAGTGAATAAACGTAATTTCTCCTGCTTGGCCAGGTTATAGAGGCGAATTTTTCACCTAATCCCAGAGAATGGGGAGCCCTTAATACGATAAAATTAATTCTATAATGGTAAGGTCTTAAACCAGCCCAAACAAATCCCAGATAATTACGCCGCGCCAATGAGGTTGACGAATCTGATAAGTCTTCTTTGCTTCGTTGTCCTGTTACCCCTGTTGCTACGCAAGCCGGGAAGAGATACCAGACTTTGACTAATTCCCCAATTGATTTCAAAAGTCCATTGAATTAAACTTCTTAAAGTAACAACTATAAAGTAAACAGTAACTTACTTATTCATATTTTTCATCCCTGAACTCACAACCTAGTCGCCCCCCCCACTAAAAACAAAATTATAACTCTTAATAAATTTCCCCATTGGAAACCTTTATCCTTAGTTTCCCGCCGATTTCCTCACAAGCAAAGTCAGTCTCTCTCGGATTCTCCTCAGGTGAGCATGCAGTCTGATAATCTCCTCCTCCATTTCCTGTAATATTAAGTAAGTGTTTATTTAACAATAATTTTACTAAAGTCAGTCTCTCTCGGATTCTCCTCAGACCCTCTCGGATTCTCCTCAGATATTCCTGTTGATAAACTATTTCTGAGTGGATAGATATTCGCATTTTTTTGTTTCTTTTTTTTGTTGGTTTTCTCCACGGGACTAGTGAAACCACCTGGTTCGAGATCACCGTGTGAGACTGTCCTCAGGTCTATACATACTTTTTGGGTATATATTTGTTATTTATTTATTTATTCTCTGGTCTCCCCCACAACTCAGTAGTCGCGAAAATATCTCCATCGTAGTTTTTATGTGGAAGAAGAATACACTACCATTTATTTTGTATTTCTGAATTATGTAACTGAAGAGTACGCTATCATTTATTTTGTATTTCTGAATTATGTAACTGAAGAGTATGCTACCATTTATTTTTATATTTCTGAATTCCTTTCTTATTATTATTATTTCAGATTATTCCATTATTTATTAAAAATCATAAAAGTGTCAGTATTTGTATTTCTCTTAATCCAGTGATAGGATTTGTAATTATCGTCTGCCACAAGGGAACATCACACCCCCTTAGAGGGCACTAAACATGCACTTTATATTTCTGCCCAGAACCATGCCAAGTCTGTTCTTCAATTTTCCAAAAACTTCTATATTAACAGAAAGTGTCAAAACCTTTCAAGATCTAACTCCCCCTCATGACTACTGGCATCTAGCCAAAAATATCTCCAATATCTTTTGTTCTTCTTTCCCTCCTTTATTTCAACCAGATGGCACCACTGCTATCACATCTATTTCTAAAGCTGAACTCTTCACTCAAACCTTTGCTAAAAACTCTACCTTGGACGATTGTCGGCTTGTTCCTCCCTCTTCTCCACCCTCTTACTACTTCATGCCACCTATTAGAATTCTTCGCAATGATGTTTTCCATGCCCATGCTGGCCTAAACCCTCGGAAGGCTTATGGACGGACCTGATGGGGTCCCTCCTATTCTTCTCTGAAACTGTGCCTCCGTGCTTGCACTTTGCTTAGTCAAACTCTTTCAGCTCTGTCTGTCAACATCTACCTTTCCTTCTTGCTGGATGTTTGCCTACATTCAACCTGTTCCTAAAAAGGGTGACCGTTCTAATCTCTCAAACTACCATCATATTGCTTTAATTTCCTGCCTATCTAAAGTTTTTGAATCTATCCTAAACAGGAAGATTCTTAAACATTTATCACTTCACAATTTTCTATCTAATTGCCTGTACGGGTTCCGTCAAGGCCGCTCTACTGGTAATCTTCTGGCTTTCCTTACTGAGTCTTGGTCATCCTCTTTTAGAGGTTTTGGTGAAACATTTGCTGTTGCCTTGGACATATCAAAAGCTTTTGATAGAGTCTGGCACAAAGCTTTGATTTCCAAACTAGCCTTCTACGGCTTCTATCCTTCTCTGTAACTTCATCTCAAGTTTCCTTTCTGACCATTCTATTGCTGCTGTGGTAGATGGTCACTGTTCTTCTCCTAAATCTATTATCAGTGGTGTTCTTCAGGATTCTGTCCTGTCACCCACTCTCTTCTTATTATTCATTAATGATCTTCTAAACCAAACTTCTTTTCCTCTCCACTCCTATGCTGATGATACCACCTTGCACTTTTCCACGTCTTTTCATAGACGTCCAACCCTTTAGGAGGTAAACATTTCAAGCAGGGAAGCCACAGAACGCTTGGCTTCTGATCTTTCTAAAATTTCTGATTGGGGCAGAGCAAACTTAGTATTGTTCAATGCCTCAAAAACTCAATTTTTCCATCTATCAGCTCATCGCAACCTTCCAGACAACTATCCCCTCTTTTTCAATGACACTCAACTGTTTCCCTTTTCTACACTGAACATCCTTGGCCTGTCCTTTACTTATAATCTGAACTGGAAACTTCACATCTCATCTCTAGCTAAAACAGCTTCTATGAATTTAGTCGTTCTGAGACATCTCTGCCGGTTTTTCTCACCGCCCTAGCTGCTAACTCTGTACAAGGGCCTTATCCGTCCATGTATGGAGTATGCTTCACATTTCTGGGGTGGTTCCACTCATACTGCTCTTCTAGACAGGGTGGAATCAAAAGCTTTTTGTCTCATCAAATCCTCTCCTCTAACTGACCGTCTTCAGCCTCTCTCTCACACCACCGCAATGTTGCATCTCTAGCTGTCTTCTACTGCTATTTTCATGCTAACTGCTCTTCTGATCTTGCTAACTGCATGCCTCCCCTCCTCCCGTGGCCTCGCTACACAAGACTTTCTTCTTTCTCTCATCCCTATTCTGTCCACCTCCCTAACGCAAGAGTTAACCAGTATTTTCAATCATTCATCCCTTTCTCTGGTAAACTCTGGAACTCCCTGCCTTCTTCTATATTTCCACTTTCCTATGACTTGAATTCCTTCAAGAGGGAGGTTTCAAGACACTTTATTTCTCCAATTTTTGACTACTGCTTTGACCCTTTTATCGGACTGGCATTTCAGTGGGCATTTTTTTTTTTTATTGGATTTTTTTTGCCCTTGGCCAGTATCCTTCCTACATAAAAAAAAAAAAAAATCAATTCAGAGTTTCCCATTCCATGACAGTTATTCTACTGTTTCCATGGGGATCACATGCAATCATCATGGGATTGAGGCAACATCCCATTCATGTCCAGGCAACCTCTGATGTCTTTAGTAGACACTTTTCTAGATATTAGTACTACTACTAGACTTAGTAGATATTCATTTGTTCACTTTTTCCACTGGTCAGTAGATATTTTAGAAATGTATGACAACTTATCACGTATTGTTTGGTTAGATACATCAGTGGGATATGATGAATTTTGTATGTTACTGGATCAAGCAAAAGACATTAACCTGGAACCCTGCACTAACTGAGAGCAAGTAAAGAGATGCAGTTCATATAGATCATCATCCACATAAGTCAAGGGGTCTGACATTAATAGCAGCTCTTAATTCCATAAAAATACTATGGAGTTTGTTAGTTACATCTGGCAACTCTAGTGAGAAGTCTCTCACTCTTGTGTGGTTGTTGATGGCATTGCCAGTAGCTGTCAGCCTTTCACAAGGTATGAATGTATCACTGATCAATCCTTTTAGGTTCATGTTTGATCATCATACCCCTTATCATTTTTCTCTTTTCACACTCTGGGGCAATTAAAACTCAAAGAACCCAACATTGAAGCCATATGTGTATTTGTTAGAAAAAAACAAAGAAGTATCTGCAAACACAGGACTCCTCACAGAGAACTCTGCAGCATTGGACCAAAAAAATATTGCATTTCATGGACATATGTTCTGCCAACCCCACACAAGCCAGGAAGACCTAAGGAAGAAGCTAGAGAAAGGACTTTGAGTATTATTTACAAGCAGGTAGAGCTGGGAAATTAATGAGAAAATCCCACATTTGCTGGCAGGAATGGGTGAGCAAACAGTGAGAGATTATTTGAAGAGGGACCTAGATTACAGGAGTTGCAGGTCTATGCCTAAATCATGGGTAACACATGCCTATCATCCTAAAATAAAAAAAAAAAAAATGAGCTGTTGCTGCTCAGTACAAAGATTGGATTCTTAACGAGTGGTGCAGGGTGTTATAGTCTGATGAGTCAAACTTGGAGGTGGCTGATGTCGCCATTATGGCATTGTACCTGAACACAATGATGTCGTGGCCCTTGTTTTGGCCCACGACATCATTGTGTTCAGGTATAATGCCATAATGCAGTGTGAGGTCTTGAATGATACAGCCAATTCACACTAAAATATTCTGTAGAGTGGCTGTATTTGCACAGATGATGAAGTAGGACAGGTCTGAAGAAGCGATACCCATACATGGGATAGAATGTTCCCTTAACATGACTGAATCTGAACAATAGGGCAAGGGATCTTGCTCTCGCCCCTGTGAATGACCTGTGACCTAGAGAGCTACTAGACCTGCTCCCTGCATCACAGTTTCCTCTTGCTCCATTCCATAATTGCTAGTTAACCATATTTTGTTATATTGTAATAACTGCAGTCTGTCTAGACAGAATAGGATAATAACTAGTGAGATGAACGCACCCAAAACGTGGAAATAGTGTGAAAATACCAGGAAAGAGACGCTTTGACATTTAATTTCACAACTGCCATATGTACAGTACCATGCAGCAAGTTTTATTAGTCATATTGGCCAACATCAGGGATCATTTTGACCCGGAATGTCTTAACCAGGCTATGGCATATTACTATATGCCTGTTCTTTAAATGTAATAATTATTAAACATGAACAACCAATGTGTCTGCCTGCCTTTTTCCTTCGATTAAAAAAAAAAAAAAAAATGAAAAGAATCAGCCCTATATGATTACCTTTATTTAACTTACAATATCATAAAGCTTGGAAGACCAGCAATTCATTTCTAAATAGCATAAACTTCAAGGAGCAAGTGGTTAAAGCTGCTACAGTCTCTGTGAGGGACACATTGCCAGTGAACTATACAACTTTTCCTTGAGCAGCACGCCAGGCAACTCTACTGGTCTGTTTTTCAGTGGTCAAATGGGTGGAGCTCCTAGGAGTTAAAATTCTAATCCTTCGTGAGAACTGAAAAAGATCCCTTTTCCTACGATGGTGTTGGTAAACTGTTGTTTTTACTAAAGAATACTTGAGTAAACCAACCCAGCTACTCTTGAGCTCATCCTGGATGACCTTGAATACTGCATGAACCAGTTTCAAGTAGAAGTGTTCATGCAGGATGGGGCACCATGCCACACAGCAAGATTATTAATGAGCTCATTTGAATTTTGTAATGTGAAAAAAAAGCTGCAAATATCTTGGCTTCGAAACCCACAGAATCTTAATTCAATAGAGAACATCTGGGCGTTCATCAAACATCAGCTGCTGGACACCGACACATCTTCCCTTCTGTGCCTTTAAAGTGCCATTAAGAAAACTGGGACAGCGTTAACCATAAGTATCTACAAAATCCTTCTGATGTCCTTTCCAAGCATCTTCAGAAGGTTATGAAGATCCAAAGTTAGCCTATATACTGATGATTTTGGTGATCTTGATCTTGATCGTGATAGTACAGGTGGCTCGGGATCACTCCTTAGCCAGGCCTTTGGATCGGCAACTCCTGTAGAATAAAAAAAAAAAAAAAAAATGAAACGAACAGCATTCTCTACACTAATTGTTCCTACATCTGGCACGCCACATTCTCTTCAGAAACTCTTTCACCTCTTTACACAGTCCCATCAACAACACCATCCCCTCCTTTCCTATCTTCTCCACTCTTTCATTCCTGTCATACCCCAACTCAGTCAGTATCACTTGCATCATCTCATTCCTGCCCCTGGCATACTTCACACATTCTAGCACCACATGTTCCACCATCTCATCTTCTCCCATGTCACACATCTGGCACACTTTCCTGCTGGACTCAGACCATCTGTAACTCCTTGCGTTCACATCGATACACTATGCCCTCGCTCGGAGGAGAAGATCCCCACCCAGGCTTTCATCATACTACCTTTCATAATTTGGGGCGCCTTTCTCCTTGTACCATTCCAGGGTTGTAGGAGTTTTAGTTTCTTGTGAGAGCTGGCAACTGCAAGCCAGGCTCAAGCAGAGCTGCCAGATACAGGGAAATTTCCCTGTTTTAGGGAAATTTAGGTCTCAACAGGGAAACAGGGAAGAAAATTCAAAATGTTCCAAAATCTAGGGAAATTTTGACCAACGGACTCACACCCTTCATCCGCAGTCCCCACCCTTGTCCTCCTCCCATCCTCTTCACTCGTCATACGTACAATAATTATTTGTATTAATTTTTATCAATTATTTATTGTTTCCTTTCCCTCTCAATTGAATTTCAATCCACTTCTGAGGTCTCTCTCGATCACTATATCCTTCCTCTACCGTTCACTCTTCCTTCCCTCATCCCCAAACAGTGTCATGACTTGTACGAGACCCGTAGACCGTCCCTTCCCTTCCCTCCCTCGCCCCTGCTTGATAGCTGAACGTGTATTTCTACGAGACAGAGACGCGTATTCACCCTGTCCGCTTCCTACGAGCTACCAGTATACGAATCTGCCTCCCTCAGTGGCTCAGACGCTCAGACGCTCAGTCTGTCATACACTGTCGCTCGGCTCAGGTCTGGAAGTCTCTGAAGGATTCTGTTACTGGAACACGTACAGCAGTCATGTCTACTCCTCCAGCCAAACGCAAACGGCAGCCATATTCGCAGAAATACACAGAAAAATGGGAAAGTGACCCATTGTTTCAAAGTTGGCTGACAAAAAGTGACAAGGGACCTTCGTATTACCACTGTAAATTGTGTAACTCTGACGGAAAGGCGGGCAAGTCAGAAATAGAAAAGCATGCTGCTGGAGCAAAGCATATGAAGATAGTTGAAAGTGCAAAGCGCACAGTTAGTGTACTTGATATGCCTAGTGTTAGTGGAAAAAGGCATGCTGAAAAACAAGTGAAAGAAGCAGAGATACGGTTGGCTGCAGTAGTGAGCGAGCTAAATCTTCCATTCTCATCTGCAGATAAACTTGTTCCTGCTATCCAAGCGATATGTCGAGACTCAGATGTCGCAAAAAAAATGAAGTGCGGTAAAACAAAATGTGCAGCCATCGTGAAAAATGTCCTTGGTCAAAAGGAATGTGACGAGTTATTAGTACATCTTAGAGAAAATTGTTTCTCTCTAATGGTGGATGAGTCAACAGACAGGGGCTGCGTAAAACATCTTGCACTTGTTGTACGAGTTGCCACTCAGGAAAGCATTAAGGATTCATTTTTAACATTAGTTCCCTTAGAAAGTGCCAGTGCTGAAAGCCTCTATGAATGTGTCAAGAGTGTGTTTAATGGTGCAAATATCCCTTACAAACAAAACATTATAGGATTTGCTGCGGATGGGGCCAGTGTGATGATGGGAGCTCGGCATTCACTCTCAAAATTGCTAAAGGATGATATACCCAATTTATTTATAATGAAATGTGTATGCCACTCCTTTCATTTGTGTGCATCTAAAGCCTGCAACAAGTTGCCAAGATGGCTTGAGGATATGATCCGTGATGTCTACAACTACTTCTTGTCACCAAAGCAGACAGCAGCCTTTAAGGATTTCCAAGAATTTGCTAATGTGAAGCCCCACAAGCTATTACATCCCTGTCAAACTAGATGGTTATCATTGCATAGTGCTGTAAAGCGGTTACTTGAACAGCTTCCAGCACTTCAGCTATTTTTCACACAAGCAGCCTTGGAAGATCGGGTCATAGCAGCTGACACCATTCTTCAGAGACTTCATGACCCATTCAGTAAGCTTTACTTAGAATTTCTTGATTTTGTCTTACCCTTCTTTAATGACCTAAACAAAGAGATGCAAAGTGAGAATCCAAAGATTTATGCATTGCACACTAGAGTCTCTGCTGTCTTGCATACCATTCTTGAGTTTTACATGAAGCCAAGTGTCTTAGAATCAACACCATTATCAGCTGTCAGGGTAAAAGACCCAAACAATTTCGTTAAATTGGAAGAGCTATATCTTGGAGGACGAGTAACTGCATCCCTTCAGAAATACCAAAACCTTGACAAGCAGCAACTGGACACGTTCAAGTTGAGATGTCTGGACTTTTACATAGAAGGAGCCTCTCAAATTTTGCAAAGGTTTAATCTCAGTGATTCTGTATTTACAAATCTCAAGGCTCTAGACCCACAAAGTGTACTGATGAAGACCATTCCCTCTGTTGCACCCCTAGCTGCTCAGTTTCCTAACTTGGTGTCTGAAAATGACTTAAATGAGATAGACAGTGAATGGCGTTTACTGAAAAACACTGAACTGAATGTAGAACCTGATATTAATGTATACAAGTTCTGGCAAAAGGTTGGAGACTTGAAAAAAGGTGATGATTCCCCATTATTTCCACTACTAGGAAATTTCATGAAAAAACTATTGTGTCTTCCTCACTCTAGTGCAAGTGTTGAAAGAGTGTTTTCTCAAGTGAATTTAATGAAGACCAAAGTTCGTAATTCACTGAACACAGAATCGCTAAATGGAATGCTTCATGCAAAGAAAATATTTGAAAATTCATCAGCTCACAGTTTCAAAGTTACACCGGGGCACTTGGAACTTATGACAGCTGACATCTACAAAACTTCAGATCTACAGGAATAGCAGTCATTCTAGGTAGGTAACAATGAAGGTTAACTAAGTTTACATTATAGTACTCATTATATACTCGTGTGTGTGTGTGTGTGTGTGTGTGTGTGTGTGTGTATATATATATATATATATATATATATATATATATATATATATATATATATATATATATATATATATATATATATATATATATACACACACACACACACGAATGTGTGTATGTAAGTATGTAAGAAGTGAAAAATTACGACAGGGAAATGCTGCGCTAAATAGGGAAATATTTTTAAGCAAAACAGGGAACTTTTGGCAACTCGATCTGGCAGCACTGGGCTCAAGGACGCAGCCAGTGGCGGGAGTCAGTCAGACTCACGCCCACTTACTGTACGCCTGTTACCATTACAGTCACGTCCAGCCACTCTGTGTTTCTTTTCCACTCAACATGGCGCAGTGATAGCAGTCTTCCTACGTCCACGATGGCCACTCCCAAGACGCCCACGGTTCCCTGCCGCTTCTGGAAGAAGGAGAGAGGGAGCAGGCTTCCTAGCACAGGCTCAGACGTTCCTGCTATCCCAGCAGGGAGCCATTGAAGCCTTGCGACGAGACGTTGCAGCAATGGGGACGCCAAGACGCAAGGTCTTCATTACAGCTGGGCTGGACAAGTGCGACCTGGACATGTCTGCAGCAGACTTCAGGACATGGCGTCGATCCTTAGAAGACTGGATCGAACTCAACGCTGTCGGTGATGGAGACGCCGCACGTTACATTCGGCTTCTGTGTGCCCCTGAGCTACAGAAAGCGCTCGACGCCAGGTATCCCGCAGCCAAGGCTGCCCCGGACGAGGTGGATGAGGATCAAGACGTCGCTATCGCCGCAGCTATGTCCGCAGCTGCGGTAGCCGCCCTTGACTTGAGTGGATGCACCGCCATCGATGAAGAAATGGTGTTGCAAGTGGCGCTTGAGGACCCCACATACCAGTCGCTGGTTTCAAGAGTGTGCAGCGGCGACTGGCGGCCCCACAAGTCACAGGAGCTCGCCTGCTTACGCCCCTTTTACAGCGTACGGGACAGACTGGCAGTGTCCCGTGGCCTAGTCACCTATACCTACGACCAGGGATGTGTGCGACTCGTCATCCCTGAGGCTCTACGTCAACGAGTAGCCTCCAGTCTTCACGCCAGCCATCAGGGGCTCGACTCCATGCTGAGGAGGGCCAGGCAAACAGTATATTGGCCTGGGATAGAGGGTGATCTGCAGCATCATCGGGCCATGTGCAACACCTGTAACGCCAACGCGCCTTCACAACCGCCCGAGCCCCTCATCCTCACGCCACCCCCCGACTACCCCTTTCAGCAGACGGTGGCGGACTTATTCCAGCTGGGAGGTCAAACTTACCTGGTATACGCTGACAGACTCACTGGGTGGCTGGAGGTGGCACATCTACCCTCGGGTGCCCCTTCCGGTAAAATCATGAAGCACCTGAGGCACTTCCTCACCAGATGGGGGGCCCCAGAGCAGCTCTCTACTGATGGAGGTACAAACCTTGTGAGTGGAGAAATGACTGCGTTCCTTAAGAGGTGGGGAGTCGCGACCCGTCTCTCCTCCGCTCAGTACCCCCAATCTAACGGCCGCGCGGAGGCGGCCGTGAAGACAGCCAAGAGGATGTTGCGAGACAACACGGGGACCAGCGGCAGCCTAGACAACGACAAGGTGTCGCTGGCTCTCCTCCAATACCTAAATACCCCGCTGCGGGGAGGGAACATGTCACCCGCACAGTTGACGACAGGCAGACAGCTGAGAGATGGAGTCCCCACAGCCAAGCAGAACTACAAAGTCAACCCCGAGTGGCAGCAGACCCTAGAAGAGAGAGAGACTCAGATGGCACAGCGTCACGAGGAAATACGCCAACAGAGCCCGGGCCAGCGCCGTCGACGACGTCGTCTGCAGCCGGGAGCCCGTGTATGGGTTCAGGACCAGACCAGCAAGGCATGGAGTAAGTCTGGTACCGTCGTCGAGGTCCATCCTTACCACCAGTACGCTGTAAGAATGGACGGGAGTGGTCGGATATCTATACGCATTCGCGGCCACTTGAAAGAGGCCGCGCCACAGCCAGAGCCGCCCCCCTCACCGCGAGAGCCGCAACCACTCACATCAGAAGCACTTCCACCTCCACCGCCTCGACAGCCGAGGCACAGGCGTCAACCGAGGTGGCTGGAGGACTACGTGACACAATAATTACTTTCCTTTATGAGGCGCGCGGCGCAACAACGACGTAACCGAGAAATGGAAGTTTCGAGAAAAACACGCTCAAAGTTAAACACTGATTGCGCACAATAGGATACCCTTAAATAAGTAAGTATTATACATCATTTGAAAGGTCTTGGGTAGTTCTGTTTGGGGATGTAGGTTTCGAAGTGATAGGTGACGATTTTGGGTGGATGACTTACGCGTTAATTAACGCGTATACCGTAGGTAATAATTTTTTTTCCCGATTTTATTTTCATTTGTTAATAATGTGTTAGAGCCTATTACACATAGTATTAGGTGAAAGTTTCATGAAGATTGGTACATAAATAAATTTTTTATGAATTTTTTTCCGAGCGTAAAAAATAAAACTTACTCATTACCGGCACGTTATTACTCCTACCATAACTTTGACGTCCTGCTATGACTAACAGTGTGTAATGCTGATAATTTTATGTTTGTGCATGCATTCTGGTAAGTATTAATGGAAAGCCGCTATGTCAAGAACATTATGAAGAAACGAATTTTTTTTTTTTTTTGTATTCAATGAATATAGTTGGCTCTCATCCTTTACACTGGCTTGAGACAGTTAAGTTGATTACCAGGATACGTCTGTTTGATCCTGGCAATGCCCTTAGCGGATTTACCAACCCTTTAAATCCCCCTTCAACCCACTAAGTCGGGTTGACTGGGGATTTAAAAAACTTACGTAAGGCTGGTGGCCACAGCAAGATGCTGTGACACTTTCGTCTGCACTCTAGTAGCCATAGTTGCGTAAAGAGTCACGAGAAAGGTAGCGTGCGTCTGTGCTCGGGCGTGTTAAAGGGCAGAGTGGATGAGCACATGGTGAGTGTGTTGTCACCATGGCAACGGCGCTGGTAAACATGGCAGCGGTGCTGTGATTGGCTCGCCCGCGCCGGGCGGCTGCAACCGCGCCGCTGATTGGCCATACGCACGTGAGGCTGGGAGGAGCAGGTTGCGTCGTTGTTGTACCGCTTTCGAGATGTTAGTCCAGAGAAATTTTCTCCGCACTACGCTCGACTTTGAGCCTTAGTACAGGTGCTTAGATGGTCGAATATGACTTGGCCGACATCACCACGAGACTTTTACACCCTTCTACCACACGGAGCAGGCAAAAACACGGTTACGTCGTTGTTGTACGTACGTCGTTGTTGTACCGCGCGCCTCTTATGTCATTTGGACTTGTCAGTTTTGTATTTCTCATTGTCTTAAGATTTTGTATGTTCCCCTTACAATCTTGAGGGGGAGATGTAGGAGTTTTAGTTTCTTGTGAGAGCTGGCAACTGCGAACCAGGCTCAAGGACGCAGCCAGTGGCGGCAGTCAGTCAGACTCACGCCCACTTACTGTGCGCCTGCTACCATTACAGTCACGTCCAGCCACTCTGTGTTTCTTTTCCACTCAACAAGGGTCTTCTTTCTTTCCATCTCATTCTTCCATTCATTCAGTCCCTCACATTTCACTTCATTGTCTGTCTCATTCTTCCATTTTCTCACATCCCATTCAGCTCCCACTCTGCCTCCTCTTGTTACCATCTAATCACGCTCATTTTGATTCCTCCCAGCCATTCTTATCCCCCACACAACTTGCAATCTACTCCTCTGTCATTCTCATGCACCTCTTCCTCCATTTGCTTCCATTTTCATTCCACAGGTACACCTTCCTTGCAATTCTTGCATCATTCATTCTCTCAAGCCTAATCTTGTACCTAAGTGTGGCTTTTGTAAGTCTTTTCCTAAAGGTGCTCCATCCCATATCACCTCTCAAGGCTTCACTGCTGTGCACCTCAATGCATTCAATGCCATCCTTGCTATTCTGTTCTGGCCCACTTCTAACTTATCAATTTCACTTTCATTCCATGCAATCACATCCATACCATACATTATATCTGGCACAGCCACACTCTTCCACACTTCTCTCAACACATCATACTTGCTCTCATCCTTGCTGCGTTTCCCAATCGACCTACTCACTGGCTTACCATACTTATCTTTTCATTCTTTGCCTTTCCACACCCACTAGGACTCATCCACATCCCTAAGTACTTGTATTATTGCACCTGTTTCAACTCATTATCTCCAAGTCTCCATACCACATTCCTTTCATCCTCTGACCTTTTTACAATCATTACCTTGCTTTTCTCACTGCTAGACCTTACTCAAAAGTCTTTTCCATACCCATGCACAACATCCAACAAACTTTGAAGCTCATTTGCCAATTCACTCATAACAACTACATCATCTTTATTAAGAAGCACACATACTTTATTATTCCCCACACTTTCCCCTACATTAATTCTTCTCATTCTAGCTGCTAACTCCTCTGTATACAGGCTAAAAAGGGTTGGTGACAATATACAGCCTTGCCTAACTCCTCTCTCTCACTTCACCCAGTCTGTTTCTATGTCTCCTAGCCTGTATCTAGCTCTTGTGTCCACATACATACTTTGCACTATGTTAACTATCTTTGCATTCAATCCAGTCTTTCCTAAGACTATACCTAGCATTTCTCTGTTCACTCTGTCATAAGCTATCTCTGTATTCAGAAAACCTAGGTACAATTTACCCCCATCCTTTTTCTTCTCAGTCATTTCATTCACCACAAACATATTGTCCTCAGCTCTCCGATCCACAAGAAATCCATTCTGTTTTTCACCCAGCACTCCAGCTCTCTCAATCCATTTACACAATCTCTCATTCAATACTGCACTGAAAACTTTACCTATTGTATTCACTAATGCAATTGCTTGTAGTTGTTCCACTCATTCTGACTCTTAAATCCTCCCTTATGCAACAGACACACTCGGCTCTCATTCCACTTTCTTGACACTCAGTTGAATAATTCAGTCATTCTATCAATCACTACCTCCCCACCATTCTTGTAGAACTCATACGGTGGATCTGCTGCTTTGCCTTTCTTCTGTTGTCTCACACACCTCTCCACTTCCTCCCTGCTAATTCTTTCATCCAGTTCATCTGCATTCTTCCTTTCCAGTGTCACACATCCTTCTCTCTCACACTAAACATCTCACCTACCCCACCTACTTCTTCCCAGAACCCTTCAATTGCCTCCCAGATTCCCTCCTTCTCTGTTATAACTACACCATCCACTTTTAGACTCCACACCAACACTTCCTGATATATTCTCACCTCTCATGAAGTTGTACCATTCACAGCCACTTTCCATACCTTTCTCCCTTAAAGATTGAATCACACTCCTTTCACTCTTCACTTTAGCATTCACTATCATTCGTCTTGTCAAGCGCTGCTGCTTCACATACACTGCCCATGCATTCTGATACTCATTCTCTGCCTCATTGCTTTCATGCCTTTTTTTCCTCAACCATCTACACTGTCTACTCATTCTCTTTCGCTCCTTCCTAGCTACTCTGATTTCATCATTCCACCATGGTTTACATACATTCTTTCTTCTACCTACTCTCACAAACCCTATCTGGTTCTCAGCAGCACCCCTCACGTCCTCAACCAGTATCTCATTCAGATGCTCTATGTCATGCACACTTTTGTCATCCCAGCTTCTCTCACTCAGATCAACCCGAAAGTTCTCCCACCCTACATCCCTCAGTCTCCACTTCTTTTTCTTACTTTCACTTCATTCCCACACTGCATCAAGCACTCCACAACCAGCATGTTGTGATCAGACACAATATCAACCAAACCATCCTCATCTATCCACATATGCAACATAATTTCATGCATTCTTCCATTCACCAACACGTAGTCAATTACCGATTCCTGCTCTCTTGCACTCCAAGTCACATGCCCCTCAGCTAAAGTAACATTCAGATTTTCCAGCTCCAGTTCATCAACAAACTCCCCAAGCATTTCACCATTCCTATTTACCTGTTCCCCCAGTATTCCCACATGTGCATTCATGTCACCCATAACTAGCACTCTCTCCTCTCCATGCTCTCTCACAACTTTCTTAAGTATGTCATACTTCTTCCTATTCTCCCTATCTGCTCTTTCACCTATGACAGTCATGTACACTACCACCAGTATCACATTCTTTGGTCTGCCACAACCATTCCACTCTGACTGGAAGCATATCCTCACTATTTTTACACTCTCCAACATCAATCTCCTCTACTTTCAGTCTCCTTTCTTTCTTGTAGAGTAGGACTATGCCTCCTCCCAGTGTTTCTTGTGTCTTACGCCCCTTTCCAATCATAACATACTCACATCCCTCCATTCGTACATCATCTCTCAGGTGAGTCTCAGTGAGCCCAATTAAGTCGAACTCGTTGAGCTCCTTGCATACATCCTCAAACTTACCCACACCCCATCCTCTCACATTCATACAACCAATCTTCACACATTTACTCGCCTGGTTAATCTCTTCTCTTCCATGTTTGGTGGCATCAGTGTGTCTTCCTTGTCATGCCTCGTCCACACAACACACCTGCCTCGCCCTCATCTAGTCGGCCAGTTGACATCCTAGCCTCTCATTCCCATTGTGGTTGAGGTGGACCCCGTCTCCCCCGTAGAATTTGTCCTGGTCGAGGATGACATCCATGACTAGGAAGCTCACGTTGCCCTTCTTCTCTGCCATCCATTCCATCTTGACCTTCATGAGTTCCATGCATATCTTGTGGTTCGTTTCTCTTCTGACCTTCTCGTACTGCATTCCTTCCCGTGGGCGCCACAGGACCCCCACCACAGCCACACACATCTTCTTTTCCTCTGCTGCCTTCACTACTTCTATCACTTCCTTTACTGTTTCTTCAGCCTCCTCCTTGAATCACTAGCAGGCTTCTCTCTTCCATTTCTTGCACTTCTTCCTTGACTTTCCTCTTGATGTCTTGGATCTTAGTACCTCCCATGCTGGTGCACTCAATTTTCCTTCTCACAAAGTTGGGAGTCTTCCTTACCATGCTGTCTCCAACGACACATACTGGGGCTTTTTTGATTACCATTCTCTTCTTCCTTGGGCGTCTGTCTGTTTTAGCCACTTCCACCACTTCTTGCTGATCTTTTCTCTCTTCAGTCCTCGTCGTCTGTGCTTCTGCCTCTTTCATCAGGTTTTCTGTCTGGGTGCTCTGCTCCACTCTCTCTTTTTTTTCCTCATCCTGGGTTCTCCACTCATTGAGGCTCTTGCTCAGGCATTCCTTGCATAGGAACACCAGAAGCTCGAACCCCAGTGCCTTCATGTTGGCCTCCCTCATAGACACACAGGCTACATGAAACCAAGCCATGCACCTCTCTCATGCCACAGCCCTTTGTCTGTTCGCCACATTCTCCTCGCATGAAGCACACGCACTCATCACCATCTTCAGGGTATTTCAGTACACAGGCAAGAGAAAATAAACCATAAAACTCAGAGAAAACTCAGAGAGCAAGGTAAAGCCACTTGTACACACCGCTGGTGATGATGTTGATCAGCAGCCACTTAATACCTTATCCAGTCCCAGTAATCATTCATAATGGGATCTTACAGCATCAACACCATCTGCCACTGCCGGCACTCTTAATGTCTTATAGTTTCATCAACTAAGACTTATATGAACCTGAGAAATATAGTGAATAATTTTTCCTTTGCAGTTACTACAATATGGAGAATCATGCAGCCATGTGACTAATTCATTATATTGCTTATCAGGAAGAAGAAATTACCAATGAGTGAAGTATATATTTTTATTATGTATTTGAAACACTGAATATATGAGATGAGGCTGGCGAGTGCAAATCTGTCACCACCTGCCTTTGAGCATCCATCATGTGTAGTCACCTCTCTCTGTGGTTGTGTTGTTGTGGGCAGTTCACTATACTCTATTCTCGGAAGAACGTTTAGGCGTTGGCCGAGATCCGTTAGCTACTCTGCCACATCATACAATTTTTCTTAAATATATCAGTTCTTTTTACTTCTTTTCTTGAAATTCAAGTATTAAATATGGATTATTTAACTCATCAAACCATGCAATGCTATGAATGGTTTGGATTTTAAGATGATAAATAGTTTGGGTTTTACATAAATATCACAATATTTGACAACATAGGTTTGCGGCGTTGTCATTTAGGTTGAGCTTTTTGGTAGGGTTAGGTGACTCAGGTGAGAGAGGAGTGGCTCAGCCTCTCGAGGGAGACTCCCGCAATGGAAACAACTTCCAAGTGCTCGCGTGTTCTTGACTGCTGGGAGAACAACAAGAATAAGTATTTTTTAGAAGAGAAGGGCCAATTAGAGGTCCTATCATTGCATCCTCCAGAGCAATAACTCGAACAACCAAAGGCACTGAGCGGTGAGTGAAACGACAGTGTTTGTTCAGTTCATGTTGTGGTGTTAGTAGTGATGAGTGGGAGGCAGATAAGTCCTGGTGATATAATTAAATCTTAGGTCTTCATATGTTGGGCTTGAATGGTGTCGATATAGCGAAATATGTGAATTTAAAGATGTGAAACTTCCAGAACTAAATATGAAAATTCAAGGGAGGCAATGAGGAATTGTTTTTTTTTTCACAACCACAGTGGTGGCATCCCACTATCTTACTCCTTGGCATCTAGCTTCCCAACAAAAGCGGTTGAACTCTAATCTGACTTATGACAAGGCACCTGAAGGGAAGCAGTGGGGATGCCAATACTGTGTCTATGAAATGACAGTTCCTTACTGCTTCCCTTGACGAATTTTTGAGTGAGGTTTTGCATGTTTTGCGTTTCCTAATCTACTTGTTTTCCTATATCAACACTATTCAAGCCCAACATGCAAAGATCTATGATAGAGTGACATCACTGTGACTTGTGTGCCTTGCACTCATCACTATAAAGACCACATTAACAGAACAAAATGTGTTTTACCGAGAGAGAGAGAGAGAGAGAGAGAGAGAGAGAGAGAGAGAGAGAGAGAGAGAGAGAGAGAGAGAGAGAGAACAATTATGGGTCACTAAAGATAATATGAATACTGATAATGATAATTAATACTGATCATTGTTGCTATGGACGTGAATAAGGAGATATGCACTTGAGATGCCAGTAAGTCAGTTTGTCCCAGTCCTTTTTTATACATGTTAAGAGGTCTTAGGAGCTTATATTAAGTAAAACACACTCCCTGAGTAATATGTGCTTCCGAGGTCGGTGTTCGCTGGCTGTATTTTATCTGTAACATTGCTTGGTCACATCCTCACAGCAAGAGAAATGTACCTAACCATGTTACAGCATTGGGATCATTGATCAAGATTACCAAACCCAACATCTCCATATCAAGAACAGAGAACTCAATGATCTTCATGTAAAGAATGGCCAACTCAAATGTCTTCATGTAAAGAAAAGCAAAGCCTTGACAAAATATGTTCTATGTTTTATGAATAAGTGAAATTAGGGAAAAATAAAATGAAAATATGAACTCATTTTATTGATGGATAAATCTGATCTAAAGGATATCTGAATAAAAGGATATCTGAATAAAGAAATTAGAACAAGTATATGAAAACAGTTATTGAATTAGTGAGGGTTCCTAAAGGTTAACTAGTGAACAGAAGCTTTGAACTTTAATAATTTATTGAAATGTCTGGTACTGAAGTACCGAAGTGTTCATGTCAAGAACAGGGAACCTGATTATTCCCTTGTAAAGAATAACAATCCCAATAATCTTCTTGTGAAGAATAGTGAATCCTGCTATGAGTGGGTTCACTAATCTTGACGTGATCCCAGCATTGTGTTAATTATTTGTTGGGGAAGTTTGAGCCTGACGCTGAGCAACTGTCAACCAGGAGCGGTGTATACAGACAGAGGTCTTTTGATACAATATAGCAAAGGAATTAAGATGCAGACAAGGAGATGGGCCAGTAAATTTAATAAAAGACATCAGGATCAAAATACTTCAGAAGAGATTCCTCCAAAGCCAAAGCAAATTGAGTGGTTAGAAGACTGGTTAATGGAATACATTTATAACAAAAGTCAATAATTAGCTAAAGAAATGTTCTGAAGCACTGTGATGGGGAAAGAGTTGAGTAGTGGACATGTTAGTGGCAAATGCTTCACATGACTGTTGTGAAGAAAAGTTTGTCAGATTAGCAGATTTCACATACTATAAGTGTCATGAACTGCATAAGACCTATTACCCAATGATATGCATCGTTTCATTTAGAGAAGTGAGAGCAAGAAAGAGCACCCGAGAGAAAAATAAAGGATGGTATCCATGGAATGAGCTGTGAAAAATAAATTCTGGAACCACATGAGTATGTTGCCCAAGAATGCCTGAATAACAAAAATCATTTAACAGCAAACATGATTTCACATGAAATATCAGCAACAGTCAAAACACACAGACACACACACACATATATATATATATATATATATATATATATATATATATATATATATATATATATATATATATATATATATATATATATATATATTGTTGCAAGTGGTGATATAAAACAAAAAAGAAGTAAGCACTAATGAAAGAAGGAGTGAGAGAACGAAGCAGGAAAAAATGAAGAGAGACAGAGAGAGAGGAGAAAAAAAGATAGAAGAGTGAGAGAGTGAGTGGGCAACAGTGAAGGTGGGGGCCTTCCGTTCGATGAGTCTTTGCTTTGCTGATCATTACCTTGAAAGCTGTATATTCTCCTCCCAATCTCCTTCCCTACTTAATTTTAATATTTTTCCTTTATTCCTTCATGTTGAGCCTCATATAGTTAATAGAAGAAGAGTTGTTCTTAATGATCAAGTAATCAGTATTCACCCAGCCCCTGAAGCTGAGTCATTAGAATTTTCATAAGTAATGCATTTCATTCATGTAAGCCAGTGTTGAGTGAGGCGTGACAGCAAACAAGTGGTCGGGTGTACGAGTATGTATGTCGCCACCCAACCCCCTCTCTTGTATACCTCCCATAGTAGCAGAGTAGGAGAGCATCTGGCTCTCGTTCCCACAAAGTTACAGCCCACCCTTGAGAGGAGTTGGATGTATGGTCAGGAGGCAGATGCACAGAAGAGACTGGATGGGGGATTTACAAGTAGACAAGCCTTTTATTCTAAGGGGATGATTGAGTAATCACACAGCAAGCCCCTGCATATATGTGTAGCTTTAGGTGTCTCTCTCCAGCTGCCTGTTAGTATACGTAGCTGTAACCTATGTCAGATATTCCGGACATGACTCCTTGGCTAAGTGTGTATGTAAGCCGGGTTTTGTTGCAGTGAGTGGTCTCTGACCCTCCTGTTTGTTTTTGTAGGCAGGTTGTCTATGTGTGTATTGTTCTGTTAAATGTTACTGTTATCCAATGCTCTCATAGAGGGCCTGAAAGCAGAGGATATGCTGCTGCATAGTAGAATATTCTCCTTCCCTGGGTCGGGTTTCTGTGAAAGGGGGCATGTTTGTCTCCCAGGAAGGTGAATACAACAGTGCAGAGCAGGAGGAGATAGTTTTCTACAGAAGTGGGAGGAAACTGTCTTGGTGTTTGTGAGGCCGGTATCCCATAGAACGTATTATCCTTGTACGTGTTTGTCACTTCCTGTAACTGTCTTCTTTCTAGAACGTGGCTGGCGATTCTTGCCCAGCTGTTGGGCTGTTAGAATTAGTAGCTGTTGTATTATGTTCCTTTGCCTGTGGGTGGGTAAAAACAGGCTGGTGACCTCATTAGTGTGACCTGGCATTATGACTGGTGATGTAAAGTTTGCAGGAGTCAGCCTTAATTAAGCCCTGCACCAAGTCACATAACTGGTGACTCAGAGAAACTAGTATAGTCTGTAGCAGTTGGGAGAAGGGCAGGAAATTGTATGGTGACCCAAGACGACGCAGGAACAGAAAAAAAAAATAAAAATAAAAAAATAAATAAGAATAATATCTAAGAAGGCACAAGAAGTAGATGTAGGAAGGGAAGCATAATAACAGAAGAAATAACGGAATAGACAGGAACCAGAAGATAGTATGGGGTGAAGTCAGCGAAGCACAGACGGTCAAATGGAGACAAAAGCAAATAGAAAGATTACCGGTATATATCGCAAGCCAGTGAGTCAAGAGAAGGTACTGAGAACAACAGCAATATCCAGGCCCAGAAGTTCCAATAACTAGTAGATAGAGAAGCAGAAGATGGCAAAAAAAAAAAAAAGGATAATAAGAGGTATACAAGCAAATACCAAGATGAAGAGAAGATATCGCAGGCTGAGGAAGCAATAGTGAAGCAGAATGTGGCAACAAAGACATACATGATATACAAGAACAAATACCAAGTCAAATAGAAGATATCGTAGGCCGAGGAATCAAGATAATGAAGCAAAAGATGGCAAAAGAAAAAGATGAATAAGAGATACATGAACAAATCGAGATAGAGAAGCAGAAGATGGCAAAAGCCAAAGGTGAACAAGAGAGTAAATACCAAGAAGCAACGTTACAAGAGAGAAGAAGCTTCTAGAATCAACTCCCATACCCTGAAGTTATCGGAGGACTAAGGAATACCAGAACAGAAGACGGTCAGCGAATGTTGATCTGACCAATGACATGGCCCAGAGGATGATCAGCTGACTAATAGGTTAGCGTATGACTATAAATAGCGCAAGGGAGAGAGCCAGGTGTCTATGACTTGTATTAAATTTTGAGGGAGTAAGAAAATGGATCATATGTGAAAAGGTTACGAAAATAACCCATAATGGTAATCATAATGTTTTAGGGCGGGAACATCGTGCAATGGCGGGGAGTATAGGCAATAGGGAAACCAGAGATAACTACTAGATCTCGCAGAGGGGAGTCGCAGATCTGGAAGGGCCAGACCAGGGCGAGATATGGGCCTAGATGGCTCAGCTCACCAGATTGCTGGTTATAAGTAGAGCTTAAAAGTTTGCAGTGCGGTCTGTCACGGCTCAGATTGATAGGTATTGTAGGTAGGGGTATTTTGTTGGTTATTATTATGATGTGTGATATTATGTGTTGAAGTGTAAAGGTAACTTTACTGATTATTCGGGTATTTTTGTGAAATTGAATGTTAATGTGGTGCTGAACGCTTCATGTGTAATAATCATACTTGAATTTTGTAGTATATTGAAGTGCATTTTTGCAGTTGTGTAACGTGATACTCTGGAAAATATTTGTATTTAATTTTAGGGAATTAAAATTAGGAAGTAGTAGTGTATGCTGTTATCCCATTGAGTACCTAGTCTAAGCAAGTGTGCAACATTGGAAATCACAATAATTGTAGTGGTAACAGTCTATCTATCTATCTATCTATCTATCTATCTATCTATCTATCTATCTATCTATCTATCTATCTATATATATATATATATATATATATATATATATATATATATATATATATATATATATATATATATATATATATATATATATATATATATATATATATATATATATATATATATATATATATATATATATATATATATATATATATATATATATATATATATATATATATATATATATATATATATATATATATATATATATATATATATATATATATATATATATATATATATATATATATATATATATATATATATATATATATATATATATATATATATATATATATATGATTACAAAGTTAATCATAAACTAAACTTTTCTGTGCTGTATATCTCTCACCTAACTCCTATAATAATAAGAAATTCTTTGACCATTTAACTTTCAAAGTGGAACACATTCTGACTCTTCCCTTTTGCGGAGATCTCCATTTTTGGAGACTTCAATGTTCACCACCAGCCTGGCTTTCCTCTACCTCCAAAGACCATCCTAGTGAATTCGCCTTTAACTTTGCTATCCTTCATGTCCTAGAGCAACTGATGCAATACCCTACTTGTATTTCTGACCATCTTGGAGATACTCCCAGCATTCTTGACCTCTTCCTAACCTCTACCGTATATATCGGACTATAAGGTAACTGGTTATATAAGACGACCCTCAATTTTCGAGGGAAAAAAATTGTTTTCGAGCTATTATCGCTATATTAGACGATCCCCCCCCTCCACCTTAAATGGTGTAGGGTGCTTTTGATTATATGGGTGGCCAAAGGATAATGAATTGCGTCCTACTCTGATTTACTGCTGTCCCAACACAAGTAGATCAAGATATAAGAAGTTAAATGAATTAAAAAGCTACATATTGAACGTATATTACTTTTACTAAACAATAATCTGAATTTTTAAAACATAAAGAAAACATTATAATAAACACCAGCACTGCCATGCCGAGACGACTAATACCTTGATCCAACAATTGCCTGAAACATTCGAAACATACACATTTAATTAAAAACCTTCAAAATCATCTTCATCTGATACAGCAAGGATGTCAAATATATCTTGAGATACTATATTATCTGCGCCAAGATTTCTATGAATAGGCAACTGATTGTTGTAATTTGGCGGGCCAGGGGCCTGTCAGTCCGCCCGTGACGTTGTCAGTAAACATTCGACACCCATTGAGTTATGATGGGCCTGTGTGTGTGTGTGAGTGTGTGTGTGTATATATATATATATATATATATATATATATATATATATATATATATATATATATATATATATATATATATATATATATATATATATATATATGCATACACGTGTGTGTGGCTGCGGAATGAATTCCAAGTTGCAGTGGCGCTGAATATTCATCACGGAGTTATTGATTTGTGTTTTATTCTCGGTGTATAAGGCAACCCTTAGATTTAGAAGCCTTAAATTTGGCAAAAAATCTCGTCTTAAAGTCCGGTATATACGGTAATCCTTCTGCTTATGCTGTCACCCTATCTTTTCTATTGGGCTCCTCCGATCACAATCTCATATCTGTATCTTATCCTATCACTCCAATCCCTCCCCAGGCTCCTGTTCTTGTGCTACTCATGATAGAGAGGTGCCCACAAATGTACTTGAGCCTTCCATCATCTGAATCACATGCGGCAGTTTTTCTCACCCTTCCAGCTGCTAACTTTGTACAGGGATCCTTTCCATCCATGTATAAAGTATGTTTTACATGTCTGAGCGGGGTTCCACTCATACGATTCTTCTAAACAGGATGGAATAAAAATTTTTGGAATCAAAAAAATTTTTTGTCTCATTAACTCCTTTCTTTTGGCTGACTGTCTTCATGCTCTTTCTCACCACTGCAGGGTTTTCTTTCTTTCTTTTTTTTTTTATATATGTAGGAGGGACACCGGCCAAGGGCAACAACAATCCAATAAAAAAAAAATAAGAAATGAAAATACAAAAATAAATAGATAAATAAAAAAAAATAGCCCACTAAGGTAGCGATCACTGAACAGGGTCCGAAGCGGTAGTGAAAATTTGAATAATAAGTGTTTTGAAACCTCCCTCTTGAAGGAATTCAAGTGTGGAAGGTGGAAATACAGAAACAGGCAGGGAGTTCCAGAGTTTACCAGATAGAAGGATGAATGATCGAGAATACTGGCTAACTCTTGCATTAGAGAGGTGGACAGAATAGGGGTGAGAGAAAGAAAAAATGTCTTGTGTAGCGAGGCTACGAGAGGAGGGGAGGCATGCAGTTACCAAGATCAGAAAAGCAGTTAGCATGAAAATAGCGGTAGAAGATAGCAAGAGATGCAACACAGCAGCGATGAGAAAAGGATGAAGACAGTCACTAAGAGGAGAGGAGTTGATGAAAAGAAAAGTTTTTAATTTCCTCCTGTCTAAAAGACCCCTCAGACATGTGACGCATACTCCATACATATAAGGCCCTTCTACAGAGTTAGCAGCTAGGTGGGGGGGTGAGAAAAACTGGCAGAGACATCTCAGAACACCTGACTTCATAGAAGCTGTTTTAGCTAGAGATGAGATGTGATGTTTCCAGTTTAGGTTATAAGAAAAAGACAGACCAAAGATGTTCAGTGTAGACGAGGAGGGTAGGTGAGTGTCATTGAAGAAGAGGGGATAGTTATCTGGAAGGTTGCATTGAGTTGATAAGTGGAGGAATTTAATTTTTGAGGCATTGAATAGTTCTAAGTTTGCTCTGGCCCACTCAAAAATTTTAAAAAGATCAGAAGTGAGACGTTCTGTGGC
Organism: Scylla paramamosain; assembly: GCF_035594125.1. Lineage (NCBI taxonomy): Eukaryota > Metazoa > Arthropoda > Malacostraca > Decapoda > Portunidae > Scylla > Scylla paramamosain. The sequence goes on along the minus strand of NC_087196.1, from coordinate 1,687,599 downwards.
TTCCCTACATGAACTGTTTACTTCTTGAAGGGATGGACGTCCATTAAAAATCGTGGAAAATGCAGGGTGGTATCATCAGCGTATGAGAATAGGACAAGAAATTTGGTTTAGAAGATCATTGATGAATAATAGGGAGAGAGTGGGTGACAGGATAGAACCCTGAGGAACACCACTGTTTAGGAGAAGTTTGGTTTAGAAGATCATTGATGAATAATAGGAAGAGAGTGGGAGACAGGACAGAATCCTGAGGAACACCACTGTTTAAGAGAAAAACAGTGACTGTCAACCACAACAGCAATAGAATGGTCAGAAGGGAAACTTGAAATGAAGTTACAGAGAGAAGGATAGAAGACATGGGAGGGTAGTTTGGAAAACAAAGATTTGTGCCAGACTCTTTCAGAAGCTTTTGATATGTCTAAAACAACAACAAAAATTTCACCAAAATCTCTAAAAGAGGATGACAAAGACTCAATAAGGAAAGCCAGAAGATCACTAGTAAAGTGGCATTGACGGAACTCATACTGGCGATCAGATAGAAGTTCGTGAATTGACAGAGTTTAAAAATCTTCCTGATGAAGACAGCTTCAAAAATTTTAGATAGGCAGGAAATTAAAGCAATAGGACATTAGTTTTAGGGATTAGAACCGTCAACCTTTCAAGAACAGGCTGAATGTAAGCAAACTTCCAGCAAGAAGGAAAGGTAGTTGTTGACAGACAGAGTTGAAAGAGTTTGACTAGCAAGGTGGAAGCACAGAGGCGCAGTTTCGGAGAACAATAGGAGGGACCCCATCCGGTCCATAAGCCTTCCGAGGGTTTAAGCCAGCGAGGGCGTGGAAAACGGCGCTGGGAAGAATTTTAATAGGTAGTCTGAAGTAGTCAGAGTGTGGAGGAGAGGGAGGAACAAGCCCTGAATTACCTAAGGTAGAGTTTTTAGCAAAGGTTTGAGCGAAGAGTTCAGCTTTAGAGATAGATGTGATAGCATTGGTGCCATCTGATAGGAATAAAGGAGGGAAAGAAGAAGAAACAAAGTTATTTGAGATATTTTTGGCTAGATGCCAGAAGTCATAAGGTGAGTTAGATCATGAAAGATTTTAACATTTTATATTAATGAAGGAGTTTTTGGCTAGTTGGAGAACATACTTGACATGGTTTCGGGCAGAAATGTAAAGTGTATGACATTCTAGTGATGGAAGGCTGAAGTACCTTTTGTGGGCCACTCTCTGTCATATATATATATATATATATATATATATATATATATATATATATATATATATATATATATATATATATATATATATATATATATATATATATATCGAGAACAGGCTGTGTCATACAAAGGTTTGGAAGGTTTAGGTGGAGAAAAAGAGTGAAGAATGTATGCCTTCATGCCAGACACTATCACCTCTTTTATGTGCTTGGCACACAGAGACAGGTCTCTGACACAGAAGCATTATATATATATATATATATATATATATATATATATATATATATATATATATATATATATATATATATATATATATATATATATATATATATATATATATATATATATATATATATATATATATATATATATATATATATATATATATATATATATATATATATATATATATATATATATATATATATATATATATATATATATATATATATATATATATATATATATATATATATATATATATATATATATATATATATATATATATATATATATATATATATATATATATATATATATATATATATATATATATATATATATATATATATATATATATATATATATATATATATATATATATATATATATATATATATATATATATATATATATATATATATATATATATATATATTATATATATATATATATATATATATATATATATATATATATATATATATATATATATATATATATATATATATATATATATATATATATATATTATATATATATATATATATATATATATATATATATATATATATATATATATATATATATATATATATATATATATATATATATATATATATACATATAGATATAACATTTCATTTGACAGTGGGAGGAATTGTTACTGAGGGTGGAAGTCCAATGGCTTTTTTTATACCTTGAATATATATGTATATATATATATATATATATATATATATATATATATATATATATATATATATATATATATATATATATATATATATATATATATATATATATATATATATATATACATATAGATATAACATTTCATTTGACAGTGGGAGGAATTGTTACTGAGGGTGGAAGTCCAATGGCTTTTTTTATACCTTGAATATATATGTATATATATATATATATATATATATATATATATATATATATATATATATATATATATATATATATATATATATATATATATATATATATATATATATATATATATATATATATATATATATATATATATATATATATATATATATATATTCAAGGTATAAAAAAAACATTGGACTTCCACCCTCAGTAACAATTCCTTCCACTGTCAAATGAAGTGTTATATGTCTTGCCAGATAATATTATTTAGGAGTTCCTTGATGGCAGGTCCTGTCAGGATCTGAGGAGGGAGTAAAACTCACTACACAGCTATTCACTTAAGTCTTTTGTAGCTGAGCCCTCTACCTTTGCCTCAGCCAACAGTAGTCTTTAACATGACACCACAGCATGAGTACAGACAAGTGTCCACAAACGAACAGGAGGGTAATTTATCTCTCACTGTAACAGAGCGTGCCAACGCCTGGAGGAAAGGCTGCCAAGTCTTGTGGTATTTGCAAAAAAAAAAAAAAAAAAAAAATGCAAGTATCAAAAAAAAAAAAAAAAAAAATTATTTCATCAACTTGCCTTTTTTTTTTTTTTAGAGCATGACAGTGTATATATACTACAACACCATTTAAACTGGAAATAGGAAATACCTGACATGAGGTGTGTTTTTGTATAAGTGTGTCAGAGTCGCAGCAAGCTGGGGATCCCCCAGTAAGGACAACGCCTAAACGCTCAATTCAAAATGGCCAGACCATAGTAGTGTACGTAGATGACACTACAACTTGGAGTAATTAAGCTCCATCAGCTTCTCTCCACCGACAATACAAAATTTTCCGTAGCATGAACTCTTCCTTACCCTTCACCTCTTCACTACCTTCACTCACCTTGGCAAAACATGGGGCCAACTCTTCATCCCCCTGTTGCTCATTAATGAGCGCATCAGGCTCAACATCATTAAGGTTCTTCAGGACTACAGGGTCAGGCGGCAGAGGCAAAGCCAACACCCTAGCCCCCTTCTGGCGCCTATGGTATGAGCAGGAGCCACTTGCTGATCCAAGGGAAACATTATGCTCTCCTGATATCTGACTAACTGCTGGCCCAGGCAGGTGGTAGTGGGTGGGCCACTATAGGGCCTGTCACCTGTTGGGTCTACACCGGACAAGGGAACAGCCTCTTCCCTGCCTCCAGGCCACTCTACAGGGGAAGAAATTGGGAGCCTCCCTGCCCTCAGCAGTGACCCCCAACATACCCTATATACCAGGCTGGGGACAGACTGAGTTCTGGCCCTCATAGCCTCCATGTCAGGTGACAACTCTGTCTGAGCACCATCTCTGAGATGCTCTGCAGTGTGAGGTAAACCAGCAAATAGAATTTCCAAACCCAACCGAGTCGTGTGCTTACAGTGGTGGCTCTGCTTTATTACAGTCAGTCCCAGCACCATGACTTAAGGATAAGTCCGACTCTGGCCCGTCCAAACCCTCACTGGCAGTGGAACAGGGCCTCTGGGCACTCTGCCCCCACTGCAGCAGGTACATCCAATCTGTATTCCTCTCTCGTTGGTTCTGCCTTACTACAGTCGGCCTCAGAAGCTGCAGAGGACTTCCCCCTCCTTGCCCTAGAGCGGGTGATAACATTAACTGAATCTGGCATCTCATCAGCCACCACATCTGGGTCGGTGTCCTCAGATGGGGATTGCACCCAAACTCTTCCACCTACCAAGTCATTCCCCGGAAGGAAATCAACATTGGACACAGGTAGCTCTTCTGCCACGGCCACTCGTGCCTCATTGGTCACCAGTGGATTTGTCAGCCTCACAGCTGCGGCAAATTTCTCGACAGCATTGATGCCATGACACGACACTACCTTCCCGGAGGCTACCTTCCTCTGTGATACTCTGGCACAAAGATTGTTGGGCTGCCGTGTCATGCAACACACCATTACAGCAATCTCTACAATACCCTGGCACAAAAAAGGGGCAACACCACTCTAACTCAGGCCTCGCACTCTCAGGTGGAATACTGACAGTCAACATGGAAGCAACATCCCTGGAAGCAACATCCCTGTCTTTTCTCCGGCCAGGCTGTAGAGAGATTCAAAAGTTTTACCCTTACCCAGGTTTGGCCATACCAGCAAAGCCACTGGTTTCTGGGGAAGCTTAGAGGTTGAAGGCATGATCAACTTGAGGGAATTAAACTGGAAGTGCCACGTCACTTTGCAGTGGTAACAGGTGGGCTGGTTATTAAATTTAAGGGTACTATGCACCATATTCCCTGTTGCCCTACTCTTTGGGTCAAAAGGAGCCTTGGTGTTATGCGAAGTTCCGGGTACAGACTTGTTCCCAAACCCAAAACTGTGGTAGGAATTTCCTGTGGGGCCAACACTACCACTCCCACTGCCTCCGGACCATTTCTCCCCAGCTGACTTAACTCTTGCACCCTCTGGATGGGATTCATGATGGTGGGCCAGCACATGGTCAGCACAAGTAGCCGCCTCCTTTAGGCTTTCATTAAATCTTTTCTCCCTGAGCAGCGGCATCAAATCTTTCTCGGTCACGTTTACAAATTGCTCCATTAGCATGAGCTCTTTTAATTTATGGTGGGAGGTGGCCCACTCACTAGCAATTCATTTTACGAATGTCTCCTCCAAATAGCAAGCACACTTAAGATATGAAACAATGGGCCTTTTCCTCCCTCCACATAACTGCAGCCTATGTCTCCAGCCCCAGCTCATAAGCCCTCAGGATGTTAACCTTGAACTCCTCATAATCCTCCAGATCTTCGACCGACATCCTGTCATAAACTTCCAATGCTTTGCCCTTTAACATATTTTCCACAAGGCCAACCTATCGCTATTGAGGCCAGTCAAATTCGGCTGCTTTTTTCTCGAACCTCCTGAACCACTCTGTCATCTTCTCATCAAACTTTGGTATCAATTTCAAACTCCTCACTAACTGGCTTTCTCCTGTATCCTCCTTCAGTCCTCCTTTCCTCAAACCATGAGGTGAATTAACTTTTATCTGCATCTTCTCCAACTCAAACATTCTATTCTTTTTAGCTTCTTCCCTCTCATGTATCTTTGCCTCCTTCTCTGTCTCAAGTAACTTTGTCTTTTGCTCGGCTTCAAGTAACCTCAGCGCTTTCTCTTGCTCAAGTAATCTCACCTTCTCCTCGACCTCAAGCCTTCTGGCTTCTCTAGCCTCCTCATTCTTCGGCCTCCTTTCTTCAGCTTCAGCTTCCAACTGGAGCCTTCTCAGTTTTTGCTACTCCTTCTCTCTAGTCTCTCCCATCTCCAGCCTTTTCATTTCCAACTTGTATGTCATTTCCTAAGACATGCATTCTTTCTGGAGAAGTTGCCAACGATGCAGACAGGGCTAACATTTCTGTGGATGATAGTTGTTGGACTAGGTGTCCTCACATCGAACTGGGTTAAATCTAGACTGCCACTTTCAGCAGAGGCAGGGATTCAGTTTGCAAGTCACCCATGCTACCAGCTCTGCCTTCCATGGCATAAACTGAATGTGGGCACACAAAAAAAACAACGAAACAAATAACAAACAACTGCCTCCTCTACGTGGCTACGAAGCTACCAGCAATCCTGGCGAGGTCGCCAGATTCTGTTATGACCTCAGCTTCCTATATTTCTCTGAACTGCCACAGACTGGGCTAGTTTCCCCAAGTCACCACCTATGTGATTTAATGCAGGGCTTAATTATGGCTGTTCAGGGTCTCTTCTAATTCCTGCACCCTTTACATGACTGGTTGTAACGCCAGGTTCTAGCCTTCACAGTTTTCTGTATCGGGGCTCAGCCTCCCCAAGCTTACCTCCTGCATAGACTGGTGCAAGGTAAAACCAACAAGTGAGGTCACCGGCCTGTTTACCATCCAAGAGGCAAGAAATTACAAATAATGCCAATATGTACTAACAACTGGAAAAAAAAAATTACAAACCATGCCTGGGAAACAGCATAACGGAAGACAAATACATATCAGGTCGAGATATAATACCAAGGGGAAAAATTGCCCTTGTAATGGATCACCCACTTCCTGCAAGGTATTATAACACTCTCCCTGCCCAGTAATACAATATCCCTCCCCCTTGAAGGCAAGAGAGATAAATTACTGCAAGGCAGTTAAAAAGAATTCTCTGCATGCTAACCCAGAAGGGGCTCTGCAATGCAGTAATATCTAACAAGACACAGTACACCGACAAAATGTCCATGAAAACATACAGGAGGGTAATTCACCTCTCACTGCATCACAAAGTACTCTACCTGCTCCAGCAACGCTGAGGAGTCACGTCCCCCAATATAAGTGTCTTACAAATAGCTACACTCACAGGCAGACTGATGTGGAGACTCCTAAAGCTACTTGGATGGGCCAGGGCGTAAGGCCGGTAGTTACTCAACTATCTCCTTAGAACAACTGGCCTGTCTAGCTGTAAAACCTTCCCTGTGTCCTCCAAATAACGGAGCCCACCTTAGTATGTCTGTCTCTTGTAAGCTATGGACAGTGACTGACTTGAGAATGCGAGGCTAATACTCTCACACCATGAGGGGTACAAGAGAAGGAGTGGGTGGTGATATACATATGTACACTGGCCACTGCCTCGCCTCAACCCATGATGACCTATATGAGCAAAACACTTTCCTTCTGAAAATCTAGTGACAAATCTATGGGAGCTGGATGAATATTGATCATTTTATCGTGAAGAGCAACTATTCTACAAAATGATGAAAAAGACTCAAATTGAATGAACAACAGGAAGTAAGAAAATAAGTAAGAAACATAATAGACATCTGCGTGGGTAAATGTTATACTAAGAACTGTGGGCTAGGCTACTTGTCAGAGATATGTCAAGTTCCCATCCCCAGGCTGTCTTTCTTCTTCTCTCTCTCTCTCTCTCTCTCTCTCTCTCTCTCTCTCTCTCTCTCTCTCTCTCTCTCTCTCTCTCTCTCTCTCTCTCTCTCTCTCTCTCTCTCTCTCTCTCTCTCCTTCATTCGTTTTTGCTTTTTGTATATAATTAATTTTTTTTTTTTTTTATGTAGGAAGGATACTGGCCAAGGGCAACAAAAATCTAATAAAAAAAAATGCCCACTGAAATGCCAGTCCCTTAAAAGGGTCATAGCAGTGGTCAAAAATTGGTGGGTAAGTGTCTTGAAACCTCCCTCTTGAAGGAATTCAAGTCATAGGAAGGTGGAAATACAGAAGCAGGCAGGGAGTTCCAGAGTTTACCAGAGAAAGGGATGAATGATTGAGAATACTGGTTAACTCTTGTGTTAGAGAGGTGGACAGAATAGGGGTGAGAGAAAGAAGAAAGTCTTGTGCAGCGAGGCCGCGGAAGGAGGGGAGGCATGCAGTTAGCAAGATCAGAAGAGCAGTTGGCATGAAAATAGCGGTAGAAGACAGCTAGATGTGCAACATTGCGGCGGTGAGAGAGGCTGAAGACAGTCAGTTAGAGGAGAGGAGTTGATGAGACGAAAAGCTTTTGATTCCACCCTGTCTAGAACAGCAGTATGAGTGGAACCCCCCCAGACATATGAAGCATACTCCATACATGGACGGATAAGGCCCTTGTACAGAGTTAGCAGCTGGGGGGGGTGAGAAAACTGGCGGAGACGTCTCAGAACACCTAACTTCATAGAAGCTGTTTTAGCTAGGGATGAGATGTGAAGTTTCCAGCCTCCGTGCTTGCACCTTGCCTAGTCAAACTCTTTCAGCTCTGTCTGTCAACATCTACCTTTCCTTCTTGCTGGAAGTTTGCTTACATTCAACCTGTTCCTAAAAAGGGTGACCGCTCTAATCCCTCAAACTACCGTCCTATTGCTTTAATTTCCTGCTTATCTAAAGTTTTTGAATCTATCCTCAACAGGAAGATTCTTAAACATCTATCACTTCACAACCTTCTATCTGATCGCCAGTATGGGTTCCGTCAAGGCCGCTCTACTGGTGATCTTCTGGCTTTCCTTACTGAGTCTTGGTCATCCTCTTTTAGAGACTTTGGTGAAACTTTTGCTGTTGCCTTGGACATATCAAAAGCCTTTGATAGAGTCTGGCACAAAGCTTTGATTTCCAAACTACCCTCCTACGGTTTCTATCCTTCTCTCTGTAACTTCATCTCAAGTTTCCTTTCTGACCGTTCTATTGCTGCTGTGGTAGACGGTCACTGTTCTTCTCCTAAATCTATTAACAGTGGTGTTCCTCAGGGTTCTGTCCTGTCACCCACTCTCTTCTTATTATTCATTAATGATCTTCTAAACCAAACTTCTTGTCCTATCCACTCCTATGCTGATGATACCACCCTGCACTTTTCCACGTCTTTTCATAGACGTCCAACCCTTCAGGAGGTAAACATATCACGCAGGGAAGCCACAGAACGCCTGACTTCTGATCTTTCTAAAATTTCTCATTGGGGCAGAGCAAACTTGGTATTGTTCAATGCCTCAAAAACTCAATTCCTCCATCTATCAACTCGACACAACCTTCCAGACAACTATCCCCTCTTCTTCAATGACACTCAACTGTCCCCCTCTTCTACACTGAACATCCTCGGTCTGTCCTTTACTTATAATCTGAACTGGAAACTTCACATCTCATCTCTAGCTAAAACAGCTTCTATGAAGTTAGGTGTTCTGAGACGTCTCCGCCAGTTTTTCTCACCCCCCCAGCTGCTAACTCTGTACAAGGGCCTTATCCGTCCATGTATGGAGTATGCTTCACATGTCTGGGGGGGTTCCACTCATACTGCTGTTCTGGACAGGGTGGAATCAAAAGCTTTTCGTCTCATCAACTCCTCTCCTCTAACTGACTGTCTTCAGCCCCTCTCTCACCGCCGCAATGTTGCATATCTAGCTGTCTTCTACCGCTATTTTCATGCCAACTGCTCTTCTGATCTTGCTAACTGCATGCCTCCCCTCCTCCCGCGGCCTCGCTGCACAAGACTTTCTTCTTTCTCTCACTCCTATTCTGTCCACCTCTCTAACGCAAGAGTTAACCAGTATTCTCAATCATTCATCCCTTTCTCTGGTAAACTCTGGAACTCCTTGCCTGCTTCTGTATTTCCACCTTCCTATGACTTGAATTCCTTCAAGAGGGAGGTTTCAAGACACTTATCCACCAATTTTTGACCACTGCTTCGATCCTTTTAAGGGACTGGCATTTCAGTGGGCATTTTTTTTTATTAGATTTTTGTTGCCCTTGGCCAGTATCCTTCCTACATAAAAAAAAAAAAAAAAGATTATAAGTAAAGGACAGACCGAGGATGTTCAGTGTAGAAGAGGGGGACAGTTGAGTGTCATTGAAGAAGAGGGGATAGTTGTCTGGAAGGTTGTGTCGAGTTGATAGATGGAGGAATTGAGTTTTTGAGGCATTGAACAATACCAAGTTTGCTCTGCCCCAATGAGAAATTTTAGAAAGATCAGAAGTCAGGCGTTCTGTGGCTTCCCTGCGTGATATGTTTACCTCCTGAAGGGTTGGACGTCTATGAAAAGACGTGGAAAAGTGCAGGGTGGTATCATCAGCATAGGAGTGGATAGGACAAGAAGTTTGGTTTAGAAGATCATTAATGAATAATAAGAAGAGAGTGGGTGACAGGACAGAACCCTGAGGAACACCACTGTGAACAGTGACCGTCTACCACAGCAGCAATAGAACGGTTCGAAAGGAAACTTGAGATGAAGTTACAGAGAGAAGGATATATATATATATATATATATATATATATATATATATATATATATATATATATATATATATATATATATATATATATATATATATATATATATATATATATATATATATATATATATATATATATATATATATATATATATATATATATATATATATATATATATATATATATATATATATATATATATATATATATATATATATATATATATATATATATATATATATATATATATATATATATATATATATATATATATATATATATATATATATATATATATATATATATATATATATATATATATATATATATATATATGTGTGTGTGTGTGTGTGTGTGTGTGTGTGTGTGTGTGCGTGTGCGTGTGCGTGTGTGTGTGTGTGTGTGTGTAATATATTTTTTATGTAGGAGGGACACTGGCCAAGGGCAACAAAATACAATAAGGTAAAAATAAATAAAAAAATCACTGAGATGCCAGTCCCTGAACAAAGTCCGAAGCGATAGTAAAAAATTGAGGGATGAGTGTCTTGAAACATCCCTCTTGAAGGAATTCAAGTCATAGGAAGGTGCAAATACATAAACAGGCAGGGAGTTCCAGAGTGTACCAAAGAAAGGAATGAATGATTGAGAATACTGGTTAACTTTTTCATTAGAGAGGTGAACAGAATTGGAGTGAGAGAAAGAAGAAAATCTTGTGCAGCGAGGCCGCGGGAGGAGGGGAGGCATGCAGTTAGCAAGATCAGAAAAGCAGCTAGCATGAAAATAGCGGTAGAAGATAGCTAGAAATGCAACATTTTGGCGATGAGAAAGGCTGAAGACAGTCAGTTAGAGGAGAGGAGTTGATGAGAGGAAAAGCTTTTGATTCCATCCTGTCAAAAAGAGCGGTATGAGTGGAACCCGCTCCCCCCACAAATATGTGAAGCATGCTCCATACATGGACGGATAAGGTCCTTGTACAGAGTTAGGAGCTGGGAGGGGGGGTGAGAAAAACTGGCGGAAAAGTCTCAGAATGCTTAACATCACAGAAGCTGTCTTAGCTAGAGATGAGAAGTGAAGTTTCCAGTTTAGATTATAAGAAAAGGACAGATGGAGAATGTTCTGTGTAGGAGAGGGGTACAGTTGAGTGTCATTGAAGAAGAGGGGATAGTTGTTTAGAAGTGTGTCAAGCTGACAGATAGAGGAATTGAGTTTTTGAGGCATTGAACAATACCAAGTTTGCTCTGCCCCAATCAGAAATTTTAGAGAAATTATAAGTCAGGCGTTTTGTGGCTTCCTTGCATGAAATGTTTACTTTCTGGAGGGTTGGATAGTCTATGAAAGAACGTGGAAAAGTTCTGGGTGGTATTATCTGCGTAGGAGTGGATGGGGCAAGAAGTTTGGTTTAGAAGATTATTGATTAATAATAACAATTGGTGACAGGACAGAACCCTGAGGAACACCACTGTTAATAGGTTAAGGAGAGATCGTCTACCACAGCAGCAACAGAATGGTCAGAAAGGAAATTTGAGATGAAGTTACAGAGAGAAGGATAGAAGCTGTAGGAGGATAGTTTGGAAATCAAATGTTTGTGCCAGACTCTATCAAAAGTTTTTGATATGTCTAAGGTAACAGCAAAAGTTTCACCAAAATCTCTAAAAGAGGATGACCAAGACTCAGTAAGGAAAGCCAGAAGATCACCAGTAGAGCGGCCTTGACGGAACCCACACTGGCGATCAGATAGAAGGTTATGAAGTGATAGATGTTTAAAAATCTTCCTGTTGAGGATAGATTCAAAAACTTTAGATAGACAGGAAATTAAAGGAATAGGACGGTAGTTTGAGGGATTAGAACGGTCACCCTTTTTAGAAACAGGCTGAATGTAGGCAAACTTCCAGCAAGAAGGAAAGGGAGATGTTGACAGACAGAGTTGAAAGAGTTTGATAAGGGAAGGTACAAGCACGGAGGCAGAGTTTCAGAGAACAATAGGAGGGCCCCCATAAGGTCCATAAACCTTCCGAGTGTTTAGGCTAGCGATGGCATGGAAAACATGGGGGAAACAAGCCCTGAATCATCCCGTTGAAGATATATTAAAAAACTTCAGATAAATAGGAAATTAAAACAATAGGACGGTAGTTTGAGGGATTAGAACAGTCAGCGTTTCTAGGAACAGGCTGAATGTAAGCAAACTTCCAGCAAGAAGGAAAGGTTGATGTTGATAGAGAGAGTTGAATGAGTTTGACAGGCCGTTTTGCACGGAGGTGCACTTTTGGAGAACAATAGGAGAGACCCCATCAGGTCAATAACCCTTCCGAGGGTTTAGGCCAGTGATGGCATTCCATGTTTTACATGAGAGGGAACAAGCCCTGAATCCCAAAGTTTTCCCAAACTCTACATAGTTGAGCTTTAGAGATGTGATAGCAGTGGTGCCATCTGATCATATGTATATATATATATATATATATATATATATATATATATATATATATATATATATATATATATATATATATATATATATATATATATATATATATATATATATATATATATATATATATATATATATATATGTGTGTGTGTGTGTGTGTGTGTGTGTGTGTGTGTGTGTGTGTGTGTGTGTGTGTGAGTGTGTGTGTGTGTGTGTGTGTGTGTGTGTGTGTGTGTGTGTGTGTGTGTCTCATTTTATGTGTAGTGGAAATAATAAATCCGTCAAGTCTGATTCCTTGTGTAGTTGCCCGAGTCAGGGAACATAAAGCTTCTGAAGAGCACAGTAATATTTCATAAATGAAAGATGTAATTATCACATATTTTTATTTAACTCATTGACATTGCAATTATACTGTGCACTTTCATTTAGAAAAATACATAAAGACTGAAAACCTATACACTTCTGGCATTTTCATCACGTTCTAAAATAAGCTGGAGTCATTATTATTGTGGACATAATATAAATGAAATGTTTACTTTTTCTCACAAAATGGTGATGCTCTATGACCGCAACTGATGTCATGCAAATAATGGTCGTTTGGCTTGTATAGAATCGCACAGTTCTCTCCGCGACCTCCGCCCGGCTCACCACTGATTCTGAAAATTTATGATATTATGATTTAATAATTTGTGTGTGTGCGCGTGTGTAAGCTCACAGACACTTAAGTGTTGAGGACAGTCATCGAAACTGAAGTCACAAATTTCTCAAATGTACAAAAATGAAACAGAAAACATATTCCACTAAGCTGGAAGACCTAATTATTCCTCAAGTATATACTGAACCTTACATAAAAAAAAAATCCACAGGATAAGGCACCACTTTTCATATTTTTCAAGTTTTATAAGCATGACTTACTAGGATAAGATAAAAAAATAAATACACTTACGGAACTTTCTCTGTTCAGGCCCAATTGTTCAGTTAATTACAAACACTAATCGTTCCTAAGAAAAATTTGAATGGAGAAGCGACAGTGCGTTACTCAGTCCTTCATTCTGAGTTAAGATTCGCCGCAATAACTAGTCATTCAGAAAGCAGCTTACATCGTTCATGGTATTAATGATGATAATAATAATAATAATAACAATAATATTAATAATAATAATAATAATAATAATAATAATAATAATAATAATAATAATAATAATAATAACAATAATAATGATAATAATTATTATAATGATAATAATAATAATAATAATAATAATAATAATAATAATAATAATAATAATAATAATAATAATAATAATAATTATAATGATAATAATAATAATAATAACAACAATAGTAATAATAAAAATAATAATAATAACAATAATAATAATAATAATAATAATAATAATAATAATAATAATAATAATAATAATATAGTAAAAAAATAATAATAAAAATAATAATGATAACAATGATAATAATTATAAAAATAATAATAATAATAATAATAATAATAATAATAATAACAATAATAATAATAATAATAATAATAGTAATAGTATTCTATCCATCTATACACTAGGCTGGCAATCACACACAGAGTGGCCCAGACACAGCACCATACACACACACACACACACACACACACACACACACACACACACACACACACACACACATTGATAAGACGAAAATCTTTTGATTCCACCCTGTCTAAAAGAGAGGTATGAGTGGAACCCCCTCTTACATGTGAAGCATGCTCCATACATGAATGGATAATACCTCTGTATAGAGTTAGCAGCTCGGGCGAAGGGGGAGAGGAATGAGAAAAACTGGCGGAGACGACTCAGAAAGCCTACTTAGCTGTTTTAGCTAGAGATGAAATGTGAAATCTCCAGTTTAGATTATGAATAAAGGACAGGCCGAGGATATTCAGTGTAGAAGAGGGGGACAGTTGAGTGTCATTGAAGAAGAGGGGATAGTTGTCTGGAAGGTTGTGTCGAGTTGATAGATGGAGGAATTGAGTTTTCGAGGCATTGAACAATACTAAGTTTGCTCTGGTCTGATCAGAAATTTTAGAGAGATCAGTAGTCAGGTGTTCTGTGGCTTCCCTGCGTAAACGTTTTACGTCCTGAAGGGTTGGACGTCCACGAAAAGATGTGGAGAAGTGCAGGGTAGTATCATCAACGCAGGAGTGGATGGGGCAAGAAGTTTGGTTTAGAAGATCATTAATGAATAATAGGAAGAGAGTGGGTGACAAAAGAACCTAAACACCAATGTTAATAAATTTAAGAGAAGAACAGTGACCGTCTACCATAGGAGCAATAGAAAGGTCAGGAAGTTACAGAGAAGGATAGAAGCCGTAAAATGGTAGTTTGAAAATCAAAGTTTTCTGCCAGACTATATCAAAAGCTTTTGATATGTCTTAGGCGACAGCAAAAGTTTCACCAAAATCTCTAAAAGAGGATGACCAAGAGCTGCTTTGAGAGAACCCATACTGGTGATCAGATAGAAGCTTGTGAAATGTTTAAGAATATTAAGGATACTAAAGAAAAAAAAATAGATAGACAGGAAATTAAAGATGTCACAGGAGTCCAGGCACATCATAACAGTGATAAATAACAATAACACTTAGTTAACTTACAAAGAAATAGATCCCCAAAATGGTGATCCTTCTGGCATAAGGTCTCCATCAATCCATCGCCACACGCCCTCCACTTCTTCGTCAGAGCCACCGATCCAAACATTGTTGACGGTATTTATAGAGTCTGGAAAGAATAAAAATTCTCTCTCTCTCTCTCTCTCTCTCTCTCTCTCTCTCTCTCTCTCTCTCTCTCTCTCTCTCTCTCTCTCTCTCTCTCTCTCTCTCTCTCTCTCTCTCTGTCTCTCTCTCTCTCTCTCTCTCTCTCTCTCTCTCTCTCTCTCTCTCTCTCTCTCTCTCTCTCTCTCTCTCTCTCTCTCTCTCTCTCTCTCTCTCTCTCTCTCTCTCTCTCTCTCTCTCTCTCTCTCTCTCTCTCTCTCTCTCTCTCTCTCTTTCTCTCTTTTCCCCCCACCCAGCCAAGTTCACCGCGGGATGGGTCGTGTTTCATTTGGAGGACAACATGCTCCTTTGGTGTCATCTGAACCCCCGGCCTGCAAGAGGAACATGTTGGCAGCAGCTGCTCTGGGACGGGAACTGTTTTTTACCTCCCAACTACTGCATCAGCTACACATCTGAGAGGTGATATCCCTATGACTCGTCCTATTCTAAATAAGAAGGATCAAGTTGGCAAAGGGAATTCCTTTTCCATATCCTTGGACTGCCTCTCTCTAAATAGTATTCACGCTCCTTCAATGGAACTGCTGTGCTTTACGGACGTCTTTGAAGGAACTGCACATGCTTGCCTCCCATTTTTGTACACTTGTATCTGCCTCCAGGAAACAGTGGATGGTGATGCTGTCTCTTCCGATCATCCTAGGTATCGTACATAGGATTCTGATTCTCTTCCTGAGCTAGCCAATCATGGTGGCACTGCCATTCTGGTGCACCAAAATATGTCCTGACGGTTGGCATCCCTCTGTAGGGTTTTATTCATCGTTTTTATACGGTCTGTACTCTGTACCTGCATCCCAGCATTGCTTTTGATAGGTCCGATTCTGACCGACCTGTGCATGACCTCCCTTCTTTTCCTTTACTAGGGGATATGGATACTCGCTAGCCACTGGAGAGCAATTTTCCAACTAACTCGTGAGTAGTTTTATTTACCTCTATGGTTGGTGATGAGGAATTTGGTGTACTGAACGCAGAGAATAAGACGTCTTTTTTTCTGGTTACACCTGTACTTTTACAGCCATTATTATTTTTCTTTGTTTCACAACCGCTGTTCTAGACTTTTGGAGGTGGTTGTTGCCACATTGCTAGACAATGACCATTTTTTCGCTGTGTTCCAGACTGCCGATTCTGAGCATGGGCTTCTCTTCCCAGCTCGCAACCAGAACCAGTTGACTGGCAGCTACAGATGAAATTCAGTTCTTCAGTTCGATCTGCAGATAATTTTGATTTCTTTGAGAAGGAGTCCAGGGAGATGTTTTATGAATATGATGGACTGAATATCTCCTTCCTCTATCCGCAGGACGTCTGGTCATTTCTCCTGTTTTTTTTTTTTTTTTTATGAGGAGGGACACTGGCCAAGGGCAAAAAAAAAAAAAAAAATCCATTAAATAAAAAAAGCCCACTGAGATGATAGTCCCCTAAAAGACTCCAAAACGGTAGTTAAAAGTTGAAGGATAAGTGTCTTGAAACCTCCCTCTTGAAGGAATTCAAGTCACATAGGAAGGTGGAAATACAGAAACAGGCAGAGAATTCCAGAGTTTACCAGAGAAAGGGATGAATGATTGAGAATACTGGTTAACTCTTGCATTAGAGAGGTGGAGAGAATAGGGGTGAGAGAAGAAAGAGTCTTGTGCAGTGAGGCCGTGGGAGGAGGGGAGGCGTGTAGTTAGCAAGATCAAAAGAGCAGTTAGCATGAAAATAACGGTAGAAGACAACTAGAGATGCAACATTGCGGCGATGAGAGAGATGCTGAAGACAGTCAGAGGAGAGTTGATGAGATACTTTTGATTCCACCCTGTCTAGAAGAGTGGTATGAGTGGAACCCCCCAGACATGTGAAGCATACTCCATACATGGATGGATAAGGACCTTGTACAGAGTTAGCAACTGTTGGGGAGGAGGGATGAGAAAAACTGGCGGAGACGTCTCAGAACACCTAATTTCATAGAAGCTGTTTTAGTTAGAGATGAGATGTGAAGTTTCCAGTCCAGATTATAACTAAAGGACATACCGAGGATGTTCAGTGTAGATGAGGGGGACAGTTGAGTGTCATAGAAGAAGAAGGGATAGTTGTCTGGAAGGTTGTGTTGAGTTGATAGATGGAGGGATTGAGTTTTTGAGGCATTGAATAATACCAAGTCTGCTCTGCCCCAATCAGAAATTTTAAAAAGGTCAGAAGTCAAGCGTTCTGTGGCTTCCCAGCGTGAAATGTTTACTTCCTCAAGAGTTGGACGTCTATGAAAAGACGTGGAAAAGTGCAGGGTGGTATCATCAGCGTAGTTCTGGATAGGACAAGAAGTTTGGTTTAGAAGGTCATTGATGAATAATAAGAGAATGGGTGACAGGACAGAACCCTGAGGAACACCACTGTTAATAGACTTAGGAGAACAGTGGCCATCTACCACAGCAGCAATAGAACGGTCAGAAAGGAAACTTGAGATGAAGTTACAGAGAGAAGGATAGAAGCCGTAGGAGGGTAGTTTGGAAATCAAAGCTTTGTACCAGACTCTATCAAAAGCTTTTGATATGTCCAAGGCAACAGCAAAAGTTTCACCAAAATCTCCAAGAGAATATGACCAAGACTCAGTAAGGAAAGCCAGAAGATCACCCGTAGAGAGGCCTTGATGGAACCCATACTGGTGACCAGATAAAAGGTTGTGAAGTGATAGATGTTTTAGAATCTTCCTGTTGAGGATAGATTAAAAAACTTTAAATAGGCAGGAAATTAAAGCAATAGGACGGTAGTTTGAGGGATTAGAACGGCCACCCTTTTCTAGGAACAGGCTGAATGTAGGCAAACTTCCAGCAAGAAGGAAAGATAGATTTTGACAAACAGAGCTGAAAGAGTTTGACTAGGCAAGGTGATAGCACAAAGGCACAGTTTCGGAGAATAATAGGAGGGACCCCATCAGGTCCATAAGCCTTCCGAGGGTTTAGGCCAGCGAGGACATGGAAAACATCATTACAAAGAATTTTAATAGGCAGCATGAAGTAGTCAGAGGGTGGAGAAGAGGGAGGAACAAGCCCAGAATCGTCCAAGGTAGAGTTTTTAGCAAAGTTTTAAGTGAAGAGTTTAGCTTTAGAAGTAGATGTGATAGCAGTAGTGCCGTCTGGTTGAAATAAAGGAGGGAAAGAAGAAGAAGCAAGGGTATTGGAGATATTTTTGGCTAGATGCCATAAGTCATGAGGGGAGTTAGATCTTGAAAGATTTTTACACTTTCTGTTAATGAAGGAGTTACCGGGTGCATAACTACATGCTCCTCTGTTATGAAGGCAGAACATGCTGCCTTCTTTTTCGTTTTCATCGCCATCCTGGGACTCCTATTACTTGGAGTCCTTTCGAAGGCAACGAACGTATGCATAGTGGGTCTTAAAAGAGGCACAGCCAGCATTTTGGAAAGTTTGTCTCCACACTAAATGAACACTTCACTGAATCAGAAGTGGAACAGTGGGAAAAAGTTCGGTGACTTCTTCTGCCTTGACACGATGGTTGATTCTCCAGTGGTTGCTGAAGTACGTACGTATCGAAATGGGACTCTGCTTCACCCATAACACACTATTGTTGATGTTTGCAGCTCTGTGCCGTCAGCGCTACATTCCTCAGAGATAAATTTTATAACGTCACCGTCTCAGTCCCTGAACCTGACGGCTGTCTCTAGGAAGGCAGATGAATTAATTCCTCACTCATAATGGTATCGCTCATCATCTTTCCACTTCTTGCAGTACCGCCTCCATTACAGCCTACGTATTCCACTGCCAAGCTCCCTCGTCGCTGTATCTTTCTCTGTCCGGTACTATCTTCTTTCTTAATTGGAGCGGTTACGTCACATGAGAGTTAGCTTCTACATATTTCTCCATATGTTTCGCGCTTCTTTCCTGCTTCAAAATACAGATTCCTTTCATAATATTTGGTGCTTGATTAAAATAATTATTTCATTTTTTCATTCCTGGACCACATACAAGTGCATGAATATTTTCATGTACTACACTAGATCGTCCATCATAATGATGCAATGACAAGTTCATCCTAATATCTTTTGTTTCCTGGTGACTGACATGAGAATCAACTGATTATGAGACATTTTTTCACTCGAAATTCTTGATTAAAATAATTACCCCTTCGTTTTTCTTTTTCCGTTTTTACTACAATACTTGGCAACTGTAAATGGACTGATATGGATTTTTTTTTTATAGAATTAAGAATAATTACTAATTTTCCTGATGAAACGAAGAAACTCGGCGAAGATGTTTGCTTCCTTCATGACGACAAGTTCACCTCCTCTAGAAATACAGTACTGACGTGCATCGGCCCAATTCATTCGTTCGTGCGGGGCCAACAACAGACAGTGAGATCCTTCTTGGGTAAAGGGGGGCTCACATGTCTTATCTGAAATGTAAAGACAGAATCATTATAGAATGTAGCTAGTATGATAGTCACAACGAGCTCTTAGTCATAGAAACAAGGAGTGCTTAAAAATAACAATGATAAATAAATAAATAAATAAATAAATAAATAAATAAATATATATATATATATATATATATATATATATATATATATATATATATATATATATATATATATATATATATATATATATATATATATATATATATATATATATATATATATATATATATATATAAATCGAACTTTACCAAGTTGATCACTTAAGCATCTTCAGTAATGAGTGTAAATTTACGGACCAGCTTCCATAAATGGATGTAGATGTAGACAGTTGATGAATATGTCATTAACCAAACTATCATAAGATCGGGCAGAAAGCGTGGCAGCTAAGACTGACGTTTATCGTTCCTTTTACGGTATCCTGGATTGAGGCTGACTAAAAAGAATTAATACCGGCGATCAGATTTAGGGTTGTGAAATGACTGATATTCAAGAGTCTTCCTTATGAGAATAGATCAAGAACTTAAGAATGCCAGAAAAGTGAAATAATAGGCAGGACAACATTTTATTTATTTATTTTTTTTTCAGAAATTGGCTTGATGTAGGAAAATTTTCAGCAGTAAGGAGAAACCCCATCATGTTCATAAGCCTTCCTAGGGTTTAGGTTAGTGAGGGTATGGGGAAAGATCATTAGAAAGAATCTTTATAGAAAGCAAAACATAGTCGGAGGGTGTAGGAAAGGGACAAGCCCTGAATCGCATCTTTGTCATGTACAGCATGAGAACAGGGTGAGTTAAACCCAGGTTTGGAAGGTTTAGATTGCGCAAGAAAGTGAGAAAAGTACACCTCCATGCAAGACATTACTACCATCTTTGTTATGGGTTCAGCACACATATACAGCCTCATATATAGAAACAGTAACATTCCATGAAAAATCAAAATACCTCCTCCAATTAGTAAAGTGAAACGCCAGAGGCATCTTCGTTTTGTAGGACCCTAAGGAACTGGAGTTATAGGACAAGATACAGATATGAGGTTGTAATCAGAGAAGCCCAACGGAGAAGACAAAATGACAGTAGTAGGATTAGAGTTTAGGAAACGGTCAAGAATGTTAGGTGTGTCTCCAAGACGGTCAGAAATAAGGGTAGGGTGTTGCACTAATTGCTCTAGGTCATAGTGGATGGCAAAGTTAAAGGCTGATTCACCAAACTGGCCAGTGAAGGGAAAGGAAAGCCAAAGCTGGTGGTGATTGTTGAAGTCTCCAAGAATGGAGATCTCTGTGAAAGGGAAGAGAGTAAGGATATGGTCTACTTTGGAAGTTAACATTCAATTTGTATTGGAAATAAGAAAAGAAAAAAAAATAGGAAGGAACAGAGAAGGGGTTACTGTCAGTTGCCACAGACACCTTTGTTTCGGCGAGGAAAAGAAGACTAGGTTTATTGGATAGCATCTCTTCCCATGAGACACAGGGAAGCTGACATCTGCATTTCTGCAGTTCATCTACCCCAGATACCCAATTATCAATCAATCTTATTCCTGTGCAGCAATTTTTTTGACATTTTCATGAATATTACTCCATTTCCATAATAAATTTCATTGGTCTGACTGAGATAATTACTTTAAATTTAAGAGCATTCTCTTTATCCATCTTTTCTTTCTGATCTGCCACAAAGTCAAAGTCTCTAGCTCATGTGGTCTTTCTGTGTTCTTCCCGCGGCAGACCTGTGCTCGGAAGGTTGCCTAGTATTTATATGGCTAGCGGCTTTTTCTGCCCCACTCTCCTCACTGAAAACCTGTATTTTACATTTTCACATTGGCCAACATATTTGTTGGTCACATGGTTCCATTACATTTTCCTCTATCAGTAGCAAGTTATGAAGTGTTGAAGTCAATGGCCACGGAGAGTCTGGCTCGGAATCGGACGAAGAAGTAAAAACAATCGTACATCTTTCGGTCATGACACTGGTCACTGAATGAGAGCGTAATTGTGTGAAGTCCTAGGAGTCAGGCTGACCCAAAATAATCTCGCAGAAGGAAGAAGAAACAGCTGGAAAAGTTGTGCGCGGACTGACCGTCCGCGTCTGACCATTTTGAATTGAGATATAGGGGTAGTCATTTCCGGGGATTCCCCGGCCTGGGGCACTGCCAAATCTTGTACTGGACAATTATCAGATTAGAGCCTATGTGTTGCTGATAACCTCGCTCCCCCACACACCACCTCTCTCTCTCTCTCTCTCTCTCTCTCTCTCTCCTCTCTTTATTGTGAATTTCTTTTAAATGTGATAGGTTTCCTTTTATATATGATAAGTAAACTAACCCTTAAACTATGATGATATATTTTTATTCTTTAGTTAAGACTTTTTTCCACACCACCATCGAGGTAAAAGGCAAGGCACGTTGGTGGCTTACGCTGTTCGGCAACAGCTCTTGAGAGGTCAAGTAATGACCCCTATTAGCCTTTTCTTCCACAAAAAAACACTTATTTACTGAGTAAGTAATCTCTTTTTCTCAGCTGTGGTGATGAGAGGAAGTAGCTTCCATCCTCACAGGTGGCGCGAGAGGTAGTGACACAGTCACTCTGACAGTGTGATCTCACTCGGTCACCAATGGAGACGTGATAACGCAACGCTTGGAGGAAACTGTGCCGAGTATTGTGTTGTTTGCAAAAAACAAAGTATCATTAAAAAAAAAAAAATAAATAAATAAATAACATTAAATAGCTGTTTTTTTTTTTTTTTTTTTTTTTTTTTTTTTTTTTTTTTTTTAGAGCATCACCGTTTAATCTTGTGGTAGGAAGTACCTGACATGAGGTTCGTGTGGCAGCGCCGCAGGCCGGGGAAACCCCAGAAAGGACAACGCCTAAACGCTCAATTAAAAATAGTCAGAGCATAGCTCAGACTCAATTCGGGGATCTCGGATTCCCAGCTTGACGCCCTAACCAATGCACCACGGAGACGCTCTCTGTACCTTTTATTTAACTTATTTTCAAAATTTATTTTATTTTTTCTTTATTTCTTAATCATTTATTTTCTTGTGGAGAATAAAAATGCGCTTTATACTGAAGACAGGACCGAAGCAACGCAATGTAAAGATGTTTTTCTGATGTATTATCGAAAACAGGCAAATTTATGACAGGATTTGATTTTCAGATAAATTTAACAGCAGTTTTCTTATGCGATATAAACATCTTTCAGTTATGTGTGTGTGTGTGTGTGTGTGTGTGTGTGTGTGTGTGTGTGTGTGTGTGTGTGTGTGTGTGTGTGTGTGTGTGTATGTGTGTCTCTGTGTGTGTGTGTGTCTCTGTATGTGTGTGTGTGTGTCTCTTGTGTGTGTGTATGTGTGTGTGTGTGTGTGTGTGTGTGTGTGTGTGTGTGTGTGTGTGTGTGTGTGCGTGTGTGTGTTTGTGTGTGTGTGTGTGTGTGTGTGTGTGTGTGTGTGTGTGTGTGTGTGTGTGTGTGTGTGTGTGTGTGTGTGTGTGTGTGTGTGTGTGTGTGTGTGTACGTATTAACAAAGTCAAACAATTTTCAAAATATTTTATACGTTTTTGGCAACAAGTCATTCAAAATATAGAAGTAAACTTGCAAGATTACATAAGGCTCAGAGCATCCTGTCATGACATGTGGCTGTCCTGGCGTGAATCATCTTTCAGAGTAACTTGAATATGTAAATGGTCATTCACTGGGAGAATTTATATATTTTTTTTACACAAAATATTAATTACCCAGCAATTTCAAACGTTGATTTTCATGCGCAATAGTGAAGAGATGATTCTGTATATATTCAGAATTAATGAAAAGTGAAAAATTAAATATTCAACGCAAATGACTAGCACTTACTTTGATGATCAAAAACTTCTGGTCTTGGGCTATCTTGATCACGAACAGCTTCTTGTGTCCAGGCCTGAATTTCCAATAGGGTGTTGGATATCGTTTCTAGTGTTGCCCCTGAAGCCTTTTCTGCTTCTAGTAAGCTGACTACGTGCAGACCATGCTGCCACAGAAGCAACTCCAACAGGTTCTAAGTGATAAAATAATACATTATTATCTCTCTCTCTCTCTCTCTCTCTCTCTCTCTCTCTCTCTCTCTCTCTCTCTCTCTCTCTCTCTCTCTCTCTCTCTCTCTCTCTCTTTATATCCATTCTACATGCGGGTATATATATATATATATATATATATATATATATATATATATATATATATATATATATATATATATATATATATATATATATATATATATATATATATATATATATATATATATATATATATATATATATATATATATATATATATATAAATATATATATATATATATATATATATATATATATATATATATATATATATATATATATATATATATATATATATATATATATATATATATATATATATATATATATATATATATATATATATATATATATATATATATATATATATATATATATATATATATATATATAATATATATATATATATGTGTGTGTGTGTGTGTGTGTGTGTGTGTGTGTGTGTGTGTGTGTGTGTGTGTGTATACACATGGGTAAATGGGCTCTACTTTCTTTCACTTCTATTTTGTCAACCTCTGTAATGCAAGAGTTAACCATTATTGACGATCTTTCATCCGGTAAACTGTTGAACTATATGCCTATTTATGTATTTCCTTCTTCCTACTACTTGAATTCCTTCAAGGTAGAGGTTTTGAGACACTTGCCCTCTAATTTTGGAGAATATATTTAGCTGTCTTTTTTTAGGGACTGACATCTCAGTGGGTATTTTTCTTATTTCCTTTTTGTTGCCATTGGCCAGCGGTCCTCTTATATATAACACACACACACACACACACACACACACACACACACACACACACACACACACACACACACACACACGAGCAATAAACTTCAGTACTTGGGCACAAATAGATACCAATAAACTTGCAACAGAATAACAGCGCCTGTTAATTATTATATTAAAATTGTTACCAAATCAGGGGAACTTACTTTGGTACAGTTTTCAGTCTCAGGCAAAAATATATTCTCAACTCCAAATGGAGACTGGATGCCAACCGCCAGTGCAATGAAGCAGGCCAAAAATGGAAAGGCTCGCATCTGCAGGTAGAAATGTGTGTGTGTGTGTGTGTGTGTGTGTGTGTGTGTGTGTGTGTGTGTGTGTGTGTGTGTGTGTGTGTGTGTGTGTGTGTGTGTGTGTGTGAGTAAATGAGTTAAGGGACTGGGTACATTTAAGCTTAATTACATACAATTGATTAATTTTCTTAACAAACCAGTAAAACGTCTCGGAAGGCTATTGACGAGCGGAGGCGTCAGTAATGCATCAGTGGACGCGGTATTTCAGTGAGAGAGAGAGAGAGAGAGAGAGAGAGAGAGAGAGAGAGAGAGAGAGAGAGAGAGAGAGAGAGAGAGAGAGAGAGAGAGAGAGAGAGATTTCAGGAAAAC
>NC_087196.1:1642500-1657500 GCF_035594125.1 Scylla paramamosain | reverse complement strand
TGTGAAAAATGAGTGAAGGACAGTCAGAGTAGAAAGTTTTTTTTTTTTTTTTGTTGTTGTTTTATTGGTGCAAAGAAGGACATAGGAAGAAGTACATCCGTATAGCGGAGGGGCCTACAGTTTTACGTGGGTTCCGAACCACGGATGATAGTAGAATGATTTGGTGATGGCAGGGATCTTTATTGTATGATGTAATGTGATGGGTGAGAAAAGCGTTGTCGGTCCTTTCTGCTCGTGTTTTGTCGCATCCCTTTCCCAGGAGCGGTCCGGTGCCTCCTTAAAACCTAGGCTGCAAGACAGATAAATAATGCATAAAAACAAAAATGTGAAACCAAAGCCATAAGACAAAAAAAAAAAAAAAAAAAAACACTAGGTGTTGGCACACGGGCCCGCACACGTGAACAAGAGAACGACGATGAGGGGTAAAAAAAAAAGTCGAAAAGTTGCCCTGGTGGCGGATTCTTGTCTGTCTCTCTTCCAGAAAACTACACAAGATGCGTTGCGTTAGGAGAGGATGATTGAAGTTATTATAAATTATGTATTTTAGACCGGTGTACCAAACGGTGTCAAATGCTTTTTTGACATCTTTTGTTACGAGGGCTGTCTTGTAATAAGGCATGTTGAAATTTAAGTAGGCTACTATGCTGTTAAGGGCGTCCTCAGTTGAGGTATTCCTCCGGAAACCGAACTGCTGTGGCGCCAGCAATCCGTTATCCTCGAGGAACGCTCTCAATCTTAAATTGATTAGACGCTCAAAAGTTTTTCCAAGAATTTCAAGGAGACTTATGGGGCGATAGTTTTCTGGTAAGTGAGAGTTTTTACCAGGCTTGGTAATAAGGGTGATGTTGGAAGTTTTGAAAGTCTTTGGGAAGTATCCAGAGGTATTTGGGAAGTATCCAGCAGCCTGGCCAGTGGCACTGGCTCGTTTTATACAGCTGCTTAATCACATTGTCGTCATGCCGATATATATAAGTTCATTTGCATCCAAAGGAACTGTGCAGCCCTTCAAACAACCTATATCAGCATGACGACAATGCGATTAAGCAGAAAACCCAGCTACTACCTAACATCAGGTGCGCCCAAGACCCACGTGACCCCAGTGCACTAAACCGCACTCACTAGAAAATACCTTGAAGAACAAACGGAGATCATCACCACATGCAAGGATAACACACGCCTCCCCCATCTTAGAAGCTGTGCTCTTTGTTAACCTTTGCACACTAACTAATTTGCTATGAAAGATCACACATTAAACTAAACTAAAATTCTTTTCCTATCCACTCATGCACTGATGATACCACACTGCACTTTTCCACGTCTCTTCGTAGACATCCAACCTTCACGAAGTAAACAGCTCACGCAGGGAAGCCTGCCTTTTGATCTATCTAAATTTTCTGATTGTGGCAGAGCAAACTTAGTGATGTTTAGTAACTCAAAAATTCAATTTCTCCATCTATCAACTCGGCACAAACTTCCAGATAAATATCTCCTCTTCATCAATGGCATTCAACTATCCCCCTCTTTTATTCATACACTGAGCACCCTCGGTCTGTCCTTTACTTATAATCTAAACTGGAAACTTCACATCTCATCTCTAGCTAAAACAGCTTCTATGAAGGTAGGTGTCCTGAGTCGTCTCCGCCAGTTTTTCTCACTCCTCCTCCTAGCTGTACAGAGGCCATATCCGTCCATGTATAGAGTATGCTTCACATGTTTGAGGGGGTTCCACTCATACCGCTATTTTAGACTGCGTGGAATCAAAAACTTTTTGTCTTATTAACTCCTCTTTCTAACCTCTTCAACCTCATTCTCATCGTCATAATGTTGTATATCTTGCTATCTTCGCTTGCTATTTACACGCTAACTGCTCTTCTGATCTTACTAATTGAATGCCTTCCTTCCTCAAGCAGCCTTGGTGCATAACTCTTTTTCTTTCATCCCTCTCTCTGGTTAAGTCTGGAACTCCATGCCTGCTACTGTATTTTTTCCTTCCTATTATTTCAACTATTTCAAGAGGGAGGTTTTCAAGACATTTATCATTTTTGTATTCAAATTTATTTCTAGGACTCGGCCAGTAGCCTTCTTAAATAAAAAAAAAAAAAACTGCTTTGATTTTTTTTCCCCATTTAGAGATCCTGTTGGTTTAAAAACAATACCAGAGTTTGAAGAAAATAAAGCTGCCGAGTTGTTTAGAAGATTAAACAAAAACATAATTTGAATGGCCCTGTGAGAAATGGGTGGTAGTATAAGGAAGTATATGACGGAATGCTAGTGGAAGATGAGGATTATGATGGGTTTAAAACCGAGAGTTCAAATAGAACAATTCATAGGGACTAGGAAACGGCACGAGGATTCATATTTAAAATGTGCTCACTAGCTCGAGGAAATGTTTGAAAAGTGGATTAAAAGTGGGCAGACCGCGTCCTATAGAGATATAAAGCAATTAACAATTATAAGCAGTTCATGTATGTGGCTGAGAAGAAGAGATTCTGAAGATTCTGAAGGAGACAGCAACTTGGGATGATGATCATGTCTTAGCACACCGTCTTGTAGCTCACAGGATGAGTGTGGGGACTAGGTTAACTGATGATAAGCTGTTGGGAGGCGGCGGCGGCCACGGCTCAGAGGTAGTTCATCGTCCTAGTATCGGCATTGGAAATAAGTTTGTATGAGGGAGTTCTGTTAGTAACAAGTTTCCACTAGATCCATAAATGAGGACAACTGGGACGCTAACGCATAGCACTCCCAAGTTTAATAACCAGCCTACATGCTTTTATTATAAAGCAATGGGACATTTCAGGTTTAATTATCCTAACCTAGTAACTGCTATAGTCCATAAGCCTCCACAGAAACCGATGGCCTTGCTAAATTGAGCCGACAAGGACATCGAGAGTGAGGATGTTCGGTCGGTGTTTAGTACCACGAAAGGCGAGGCAAGAGTAACTGTCCCCTTGCTGGTATATGGTACAAACTGAGCCTCTTTGAAAACTGGTTTCGACTGGTGTAAGCCGTTCCTGTGTGAGGACACAGTCAAGAATCTTGACTGTCCTTATACAGGAACGGCCTGCATCAGTCGAAACCGGACTTCAAAGAGGTTTACTTTGTAACAAATGCCAGCAATGGGAGAGTTATTCCTTTCTTGCCTTTTGTGGTACTAAACCCCAACCGAACATCTGACCGAATATCTGATCTAAGCAATCTTGACTCATGATTGCTGGCATTAGATATCCGGTAACTGTTTTGGGGGATACAGCGCCACAGCAGTCCGTGTGAAGGAACACTAACAAGGGAAGGTAGCTTCTGACCACGATGTATTATGCCGGGGAATTGATTTTGCAGGGAGTTTCGCTACAGTAGTAGTTCAGTTGGATTACCCATTAGTCACCGCAACTGCACAAGTGCCTTGGTGGATGACCTGCCAGTATCAAGGATAGATTTCTTCCTGGGGAACGATCTGGCAGGTGTGAGTCTGGGTGCAGTCACTGTCTGTGGACCCCGTTCCAGATGAAGGGGTCGCTGGGACTTTTGAACCGGTGGGTGTGGTTAAGTTCAGTCTGAGTGCTGGTGCTGACTTTGTTAAGGCAAAGCCACCGCAAAAAAATCACTTGACATGGCTGGGGATGTTGTCAAGCGTGAGGCTGGGAAAGTGGGTTTTGATAGTTCTGTTACTGGCTTGTCTCACTATGAGGAACACTCTGAAGGTGGCACTCAGGTTGAGTTGTCACCGTGTTTGGAGACTGAGGACTCCGGTATACAGGCTGACCCCAGTCTGTCATGTCTGGGATGTTAGGGGCTACTGCCGAGGGAGGGGAGAATCCCAAGTCAGCTGGGGAAGATGCGAGTCTTCTCTGCATGGTGGGTGCACCGAAGGTGGGGAGTAGGCTGCTCCCCTACCGGGACCAGGCACGGTGGGCCATAATTCATCATGTGGGTCACACTTTGCTAGAACTGAGTGAACAGGTGGTGATATGCCTGCTGAGGACAATACCTCTCAGGGACGTGTTAATGAACTCAGCTCTCGCAGGAGATGCCGAAGGGTATGCAGTATCTCTGCCCTTATCTCATGACGCTGCCAACGTGGAGGGAATTACTGCTGTAAAGCTCCGCGAGTTGATAGTAAGGCAACAAGAGGATGAGGAGTTGGTTCCTTATTTTGGTAAGGTGAGAGAAGGCAGTGAGGAATTAAAAGCATGGGAGGAGTTTCTGTTGAGGGATGGTGTCTTATGTCGCAGGTGGAGGAAGGAAGATGGAGGTGAGTTGGTGCAGGTTGTGGTCCCGTTGAAGTTCCAGGAAGCTCTAATATACTTAGCACATGAGGACCCATTAGCTAGGCATTTAGGAGTCAGGAAGATAGTGGAGCGATTGTGGCTGAACTTTTAGTGGCCCAGTATGGCCGGTGGTGTGGTCACCGTTATTGAGTGTTACCACACCTGTCAGATAGTGGGCAAGTCACTGACCATCCTGGTGAACTAGTCTACAACTTTGCTATCCTCCATGACCTAGAGCAATTGGTGCAACACCCTAGTCGTATTCCTGACCGTCTTGGAGATACGCCCAACATTCTTGACCTTTTCCTGACCTCTAATCCTTCTGCTTATGCTGTCACCCTTTCTTCTCCGTTGGGCTCCTCCGATCACAATCTCATATCTTTATCTTGTCCTATCACTCCAATCCCTCCTCAGGATCCCCCTAAGCGAAGGTGCCTCTGGCGTTTTGCCTCTGCTAGTTGGGGGGACCTGAGGAGGTATTTTGCTGATTTTCCTTGGAATGACTACTGCTTCCGTGTCAGAGACCCGTTCTTTGTGTGCTGAGCGCATAACAGAGGTGATAGTGTCTGGCATGGAGGCGTACATTCCTCACTCTTTTTCTCGTCCTAAACCTTCTAAACCTTGGTTTAACACAGCTTGTTCTCGTGCTATACATGATAGAGAGGTGGCCCACAAAAGGTACTTAAGCCTTCCATCACCAGAATCTCATGCACTTTATATTTCTGCCCGAAACCATGCCAAGTCTGTTCTCCAACTAGCCAAAAACTCCTTCATTAACAGAAAATGTCAAAACCTTTCAAGATCTAACTCCCCTCGTGATTTCTGGCATCTAGCCAAAAATATCTCCAATAACTTTGCTTCTTCTTCTTTCCCTCCTCTACTTCAACCAGATGGCACCACTGCTATCACATCTATTTCTAAAGCTGAACTCTTTGCTCAAACCTTTGCTAAAAACTCTACCTTGGACGATTCTGGGCTTGTTCCTCCCTCTCCTCCACCCTCTGACTACTTCATGCCACGTATTAAAATTCTTCGTAATGATGTTTTCCATGCCCTCGCTGGCCTAAACCCTCGGAAGGCTTATGGACCTAATGGGGTCCCTCCTATTGTTCTCCGAAACTGTGCCTCCGTGCTTGCACCTTGCCTAGTCAAACTCTTTCAGCTCTGTCTGTCAACATCTACCTTTCCTTCTTGCTGGAAATTTGCCTACATTCAACCTGTTCCTAAAAAGGGTGACCGCTCTAATCCCTCAAACTACCGTCCTATTGCTTTAATTTCCTGCTTATCTAAAGTTTTTAAATCTATCCTCAACAGGAAGATTCTTAAACATCTATCACTTCACAACCTTCTATCTGATCGCCAGTATGGGTTCCGTCAAGGCCGCTCTACTGGTGATCTTCTGGCTTTCCTTACTGAGTCTTGGTCATCCTCTTTTAGAGACTTTGGTGAAACTTTTGCTGTTGCCTTGGACATATCGAAAGCCTTTGATAGAGTCTGGCACAAAGCTTTGATTTCCAAACTACCCTCCTACGGTTTCTATCCTTCTCTCTGTAACTTCATCTCAAGTTTCCTTTCTGACCGTTCTATTGCTGCTGTGGTAGACGGTCACTGTTCTTCTCCTAAATCTATTAACAGTGGTGTTCCTCAGGGTTCTGTCCTGTCACCCACTCTCTTCTTATTATTCATTAATGATCTTCTAAACCAAACTTCTTGTCCTATCCACTCCTATGCTGATGATACCACCCTGCACTTTTCCACGTCTTTTCATAGACGTCCAACCCTTCAGGAGGTAAACATATCACGCAGGGAAGCCACAGAACGCCTGACTTCTGATCTTTCTAAAATTTCTGATTGGGGCAGAGCAAACTTGGTATTGTTCAATGCCTCAAAAACTCAATTCCTCCATCTATCAACTCGACACAATCTTCCAGACAACTATCCCCTCTTCTTCAACGACACTCAACTGTCCCCCTCTTCTACACTGAACATCCTCGGTCTGTCCTTTACTTATAATCTGAACTGGAAACTTCACATCTCATCTCTAGCTAAAACAGCTTCTATGAAGTTAGGTGTTCTGAGACGTCTCCGCCAGTTTTTCTCACCCCCCCAGCTGCTAACTCTGTACAAGGCCCTTATCCGTCCATGTATGGAGTATGCTTCACATGTCTGGGGGGGTTCCACTCATACTGCTGTTCTAGACAGGGTGGAATCAAAAGCTTTTCGTCTCATCAACTCCTCTCCTCTAACTGACTGTCTTCAGCCCCTCTCTCACCGCCGCAATGTTGCATATCTAGCTGTCTTCTACCGCTATTTTCATGCCAACTGCTCTTCTGATCTTGCTAACTGCATGCCTCCCCTCCTCCCGCGGCCTCGCTGCACAAGACTTTCTTCTTTCTCTCACTCCTATTCTGTCCACCTCTCTAATGCAAGAGTTAACCAGTATTCTCAATCATTCATCCCTTTCTCTGGTAAACTCTGGAACTCCTTGCCTGCTTCTGTATTTCCACCTTCCTATGACTTGAATTCCTTCAAGAGGGAGGTTTCAAGACATTTATCCACCAATTTTTGACCACTGCTTTGACCCTTTTAAGGGACTGGCATTTCAGTGGGCATTTTTTTTTTATTAGATTTTTGTTGCCCTTGGCCAGTATCCTCCCTACATAAAAAAAAAAAAGTCTAATCAACTCCCGTTTGTGGCCCTTTTCCAGCCTATTCCGGCCGTTTGTGGCCCTTCTCCAGCCTATTCCCTCGTTTTACGAGGGTGTTAATTGATATTGTGGTCCAACTTCCTCCTTCATGAGCTGGTCATAACGTCAAGACCCGATATCCAGAAAAGATTCCGCCAAGGAGCACACACTCGCTGGTAGTGTTAAAGGCCCTGTGAACTTCTTTACTCATTTTGAGCTGCCCAAGTACATATAGTCCGATCGAGGTGTGAACTTCACTTCCAAGTTGTTTATGTAGAC
This sequence comes from Scylla paramamosain, assembly GCF_035594125.1. NCBI lineage: Eukaryota > Metazoa > Arthropoda > Malacostraca > Decapoda > Portunidae > Scylla > Scylla paramamosain. Next base: position 1,650,266 of record NC_087196.1, on the reverse strand, counting down.
CATGACTGAATGGGGACTGGTTGAATGCTGTCTGGTGCCTGCCACCCTAAGCTGCGGGATGCCTTGGAGAGGCATCATCGAGCTCTGGGGACCATGTTGAGTGCTTTTTTGCTTCAATTATAATGGGGATTGGGATGAAGCCATCTCCTATGTGATGTATGCAGTTTGAAAATGGCCCTCAGAGTCACTGGGGATCTCGCCTGGCCAGTTAGTCTTTGGGCAGTGGGTGCAGAGCCCATTTGATGTCATGCGTGATGAGTAGTGCTGCTTTTCCCCGGAGTCGACGGAGTCTGTGTTGGTGTCTAATATATATATATATATATATATATATATATATATATATATATATATATATATATATATATATATATATATATATATATATATATATATATATATATATATATATATATATATATATATATATATATATATATATATATATATATATATATATATATATATATATATATATATATATATATATATATATATATATATATATATATATATATATATATATATATATATATATATATATATATATATATATATTAGGTAAGTAAGGATGCAGCAGACTTCCACCTCCATTTATTACAACGTTTCACCTTCAAAGGCATCATCAGGCTAGAAAAAAAAAAAAAAAAAAAAAAAATAGAAATAAGAACAAAGACATTAAAATCATAATCACGCTAGGGAAACAGATTAAAAACACAACTACAACCAAAAGGGACTGGCAGGCAAGCAGTAACAAAACCCCCCCCCCAAAAAAAAAATTTAATAACCTATCAGCTACAGCTTATACATGAGAAAAAAAAAAAAAAAAAAAAAAAAAAAAAAAAAAAAAAAAAAAAAATATATATATATATATATATATATATATATATATATATATATATATATATATATATATATATATATATATATATATATATATATATATATATATATATATATATATATATGCATATATATATATATATATATATATATATATATATATATATATATATATATATATATATATATATATATATATATATATATATATATATATATATATATATATATATATATATATATATATATATATATAATGACATACAGATGACACATAAGAAATACATAAAATTACCTTACTATGACCATCTTAGCTATATTACTAGAAAGAGACTCGGTACTTAACACAATATCCTGACACCAAGTTCATATTTATCTTTACCATTACGATTACTATTGCTTCTTTTTTTTCTTTATTCAAAGACAGCATTCCTATTAGACTTATGTCTTACATAATTTGTGAATTTACTTGTTCGAGTTGCAAGACTCGATATACTGGAAAAAACAAAAGGAATTTAAAACATAGAATCAATGAACATAATAGTATATCAAATCGTACACAAACAGTTAGCTCACCACTTTTTCTCTGCAATAGTAACACATTTATACATACATGATCATTCGTTATTGTAGAAGGATTTTATTATATTATATAAAGCTGACGTACATACAGACATTAAATATTAGAAGCTATTTAAATTAAACACCTGAAACCTAAATTAAGTCAACAACAGTCATCATCACAATTATGTTTTTCATATACTTTGCTCGGAGGTTCTGGGATCCGGGTTCCTTACTAATCTAGTTCTCACACCGCCATCCTTTGTCAGTCTTCACCACACCATAAACGACAGTGCACAAGGTTTGTCCATAGGTTTATACCTTTATTTTACTTGATTTTTTAAATTTATTTATTTAATATATATATATATATATATATATATATATATATATATATATATATATATATATATATATATATATATATATATATATATATATATATATATATATATATATATATATATATATATATATATATATATATATATATATATTGTCACGAGAGGGCAAGATCATGAAGATACCCAGACTGAGTCCCAGCTGAAGTGGAGGATGACGTCACACTACGTCACCTCGCCGGCCGCCTACCCTGGGGCTCGGGAGTATCACGTGACGTGTAGCAGCCCTGGGATTGGTGGCGGAACAGTTTGGGAGACAGAGTGGCGGGAGAACACTGGTGAGGGAAGAAAGCCCGCGCGTCGCCGACACTGCCTTCGGTACTTGTATGTTCCTTTGTGAGCTGGAGCGAGGCGTCAAGAAGCCTTCCGAGGGTCGACAAGAGGCCCGGGGTGCCGAGCTACAGCATAGGACTACTGTGTAGTGTGAGCAACGGAGAATAGAGGGCCAGAAGCCACAAGTGTGTTTTACTACTCGCCTTCTGAGGGGAGCCAGGGGAGAACACGGAGCGCCGCAGGGTAAGTTCACCGTCACGTATGCAGGAAGCACCGGACCCTAAAAGTGTAAGTGTGACTGCCCACAGGGTGGTGAAGTTACAGTGGTGTCAGGATCGTGGGATGAGTTAAGTGCTAACTGTGTGCGTCGCGGTGTGTTACCGAGTGTGCGTGTGTATTGGACAGGGGAGGCGAGCAGCGGTGGTACGGGTAACGTACTTGTGGATCGCAGCGGGCGGGCGGACGGTGCAGTGTGTTTTGCCATGGTAAGCTGCGTGTTGTGTTAAGTTACGGTGCCTTACAGTAATTAAGTCAGCATGGCGGCGAAAGAAATCACACTAGCGGATGTTATGAGTGCCCTGAAGGCGCAGGGAGAGGTACAGCATGCTGAGATGAGTGCCCTGAAGGCGCAGGGAGAGGTACAGCATGCTGAGTTGCAAGCGGTGACGAGCAGTGTAGACCGTGTATTTAAGGAGGTTATGGGGCTCGTGAAGGAGGAGTGTTCACGGGTTAAAGACGAGGTGTTAAGTGAAGTGTTCACCAAGGATCAGGTGAAGGGAGAGGTGGAAAAAGCGGCCAGTGAACTGAGGAGATATGTGGATGAGGTTGTGGCGGCACAGGCGCCTCCTGTACTCTCTCAGCATAAAGGCACGCTGTTCCGGTCAAGTGGGCGTGCTAGTGAGACTGAGGGGGGGAGTGACGAAGGGGAGGAGGATAATAGTTGTCACGGAAGCCTAAACAGCCTTTCTCCATTGGCCAAGGTGATACCGTCTCCCCTACGCTCTCCTGTAAACGTCTTATCACCTCCACCATCCCCGCTAGCCTCAGTAAAGTCGTACCCCTCTGCTGCCAGCTCCACGTCACGGAGGCTGAAGGACGGGACGAGGCGCCGGCCACAGGAGTTCGATGGAACAGTGTCTTGGGAAGCGTATAAGACACAGTTCGAGCTCTTGGCCAGTGCCCGCCAGTGGAGTCGCCCTGAGATGGCCATGCAGCTGGTGTGGGCACTCAAAGGACCGGCATTAGAAGTCTTGAACCAGCTGCCAGCTGCCCAGCGGTGCTCGTATAGTAAAGTGACGGCGACACTGGAGAGGAGGTACGGGTACCAGCACCAAACCGAGGTGTTCAGGACAAGGTTCCGGGCCAGGTTACGAGGCCCGGGGGAGACCCTGACACGCCTGGCGCAGGATTTGGAGGTGCTGGTGCGGCGTGCGTACCCGGAGGCCAGTGAGGAGATGATCACCATTCTCCTGCGGGATCAGTTCGTTGATGCCATCGATAACCAACAACTGAGGATATACGTCCAGCAGGCACACCCCAAGGACCTTCAGGAGGCCCTGGCGAGGGGCCTGGAGATGGAGTCATTTCTCCGGACGACGCGGGAGCGACCCAGCGGGAATTATGTCCCGCAGAGAGTGAAGGCAAAGAAAGGGGCCGTGCAGAAGGCCTACTCTAGCCCTTCACCGCCCCTAGGTGAGTTCAGGGGTAAGTGCTACTCTTGCGGGCAGCAGGGGCACACCAAGAGGTACTGCCCGCAGGGATCGAGTAGCGGAAAGGCTGTCAACGGCAGAGCAGGGCAGTACCAGTACAAACCCTGTTGTTGGAACTGCGGTCAGGGGCACAAGACGGCAGAGTGTGCCCTCGTCTCTCCCAGGGATAGCAAGGAGGCTGGGGGAAACGGAAAGAGGCTGGTGGAAGGGGTCGAGCGCCAGCCAGAGAGCCAGAGACCCCAGTCCGCCTAAGTTGCCGCGCCGAGGGTGCCCGGACAGTGCAGGTGGGCGGGCAAGTGGATGGCAAATCTTGCTGCCTCACTGTGGACTCGGGCGCGGAACGTACCTTCGTGCAGGACGGGGTGGTGGCAACTGGACAGCCCCCGGTGGCCCAGCAACAACTGTGTGGTATTACAGGGCACTGCACACAGCTGAGGGGACCAGTGCATGCCAGGATTGCGGTTGGCAGCACGGAGGAGCATCTTCCCGTCTTTGTAGCGGACGTCGGGGAGAACTTGCTCGGCCTAGACTACCTGAAGCAGAGCAGGGCGGTGCTGGACTTCGGGGAAATGACTGTGTCTGTCAGAGGTAGTGTGGTGCCGCTACAGGAGGGCGGTGTTGACGCAGAGGAGTGTGAAGCTTCAATTGAAACTCACCGAGCCCATACTGCGTCCCTACCCGAAGCTAGCCACCGCTGCCGTCTCAGTAAGGAACAGAAGGAGGAAAGTCAAGGGTCGGAAGAGTGTGAAGGTGTACAGACGACTATGGACCCGGAAGGTCATTGCGAGGACATGCAAGGGAGTAGCACTGGGGTTCCACCTCATCTGCAGGATCTATTGCAGAGGAGTTCGGCATGCCTGTCTGGGGAACAGGTGGACGAGGTGAAGGAAGTGCTGACTCTGTATGCAGATGTCTTCTCGCAGGGAGATAATGACCTGGGCCGGACCAGTCTGGTTAAACACCACATTCACACAGGGGATAGTCGGCCGGTTAAGTTGCCGCCCCGCCGGATTGCGCCTGCTCGTCGGCTGGAAGTGGAAAAAGCCGTGGAGGAGTTGCGCGCGCAAGGGATAATCGAAAAGTCGGCTAGTCCCTGGAGTGCTGCTGTTGTCCTCGTTAAGAAGAAGGATGGGTCTACCAGGTGTTGTGTGGACTATCGGGGCCTTAACGCGGTGACGACAAAGGACTCTTACCCTCTACCGAGGGTGGATGACACGCTTGACGCGCTCACGGGGGCCCAGTGGTTCTCCACCTTAGACTTGAAATCAGGTTACCATCAAGTTGAGGTTGCGGAGGAGGACAGAGAGAAAACGGCCTTCTCGTATGGGCAGGGACTGTATCAGTTTAAAGTGATGAGTTTTGGTCTGGTGAATGCCCCGGCCACCTTTGAGCGTCTAATGGAGCGTGTGTTGGATGGGTTGCTGTGGAAAAGCGCCCTGGTGTACTTGGACGATGTGCTAGTGTACGGGAATTCGTTCAAGGGGGCTCTGGAGAGGCTTAAGACAGTGTTGGACAGGTTCAGGGGGGCAAATGTGAAACTCAGTCCAAAGAAGTGTAGCCTGTTCCAGAGGGAAGTGCCGTTTCTGGGTCACATAGTGAGTAGTGAGGGAGTGAAAACAGACCCTGGTAAGGTAGAGTCAGTTAAGGAGTGGCCAGTGCCGCGCAGTGTGACGGAAGTGCGCGGGTTCCTTGGGTTGTGTACGTACTACCGGAGGTTTGTGAAGGGTTTTGCGCAAATTGCGGTGCCACTCCATCACTTGACTCGTAAAGGGGCATGCTTTCACTGGAGCGAGGACTGTCAACGTGCCTTTGAAACTCTGAAAGAGGCTCTCGCTAACGCCCCTGTGTTACCGTACCCGGATCCAATGAAACCATACGTGTTGGATTGTGATGCGAGTGCTGAGGGAGTAGGAGCCGTCTTGTCCCAGGAGAAAGACGGACAAGAGTGGGTCGTCTCCTACTTCAGCAGGAAGTTCTCAGCCCCTGAAAGGAACTATTGCGTCACTCGTAAGGAGTTGTTGGCAGTGATCCTGGCCATTGATCACTTCCATCCTTACTTGTACGGGGCCAGATTCAAGATTAGGACAGACCATGCTGCTCTGAGGTGGCTGAAAACCCTCAGAAACCCGGAGGGGCAGCTGGCCAGGTGGATTGGCAAGCTGGAGCAGCATGACTACAACATCGAATACCGGCCTGGAAAAATGCATAGCAATGCTGACAGTTTGAGTCGCCGTCCTTGCGACAGTGACTGCAGGCATTGTAGACGCCATGAGACTGAGCCTGTGTGCGTGAAGGCTGCCGGTCTTGTCAGTGACACTGAGTGGGGAGAGGACCTCAAACAGGCCCAGCGACAGGACGCTGATATCGGGCCCATAGTGACACTGCGGGAAGAAGGCGAAGAAAAACCGCCATGGGAAAGCGTGGCCCCGCTAAGCCCTGCCGCCAAGGCGTTGTGGCAGCAATGGGCAGTGTTGCGAGTGAGTGACGGTGTGCTGCAACGGCGGTGGGAGTCATGTGACGGCGGTGTGGCCTTCTGGCAAACAATTGTCCCTGTGAATATGAGGGAGGCCTTAGTGCGCGAGGCTCACGGTGGAAATGCAAGTGGTCACTTCGGTGTGAGGAAAACGCTAGGGCGGTTAAAGCAGCGGGTTTATTGGGTAGGCATGCGGAAGGATGTTAGTGAATGGTGCAAAGTGTGTGACGTGTGCTGTGGGAAGATGGGCCCTGGGAGAAAGACAGTTGCTCCCTTACAGGTGTATCAGGTTGGGGCACCTATGGAGAGGGTGGCAGTGGACATCCTGGGTCCGTTCCCTCAGACACTGAGAGGTAACCGCTTTGTGTGTGTGACCATGGACTACTTCACTAAATGGCCGGAAGCGTATCCGCTGCCAAACCATGAGGCTGCCACCGTGGCAGGTGTGTTAGTGGACGAGTTCTTCGCCCGGTTTGGCGTGCCGCACGAGCTGCACTCTGACCAGGGCAGGGAGTTTGAGTCAGCAGTATTCCGGGAGTGCTGCCAGTTGCTGGGCGTCAAGAAAACTCGTACTACACCCCTGCGGCCGCAGTCGGATGGCATGGTGGAACGCTACAACCGCACGTTGGGGCAGGAGTTGGCCAAATATTGCCAGGAAGGGCAGGAGGACTGGGACTTAAAAATCCCCCTGCTTCTCTTGGCCTACCGGTCCGCCGTGCATGAGGTGACCGGTTACACGCCAGCCCGGCTGATGTGTGGGCGGGAGCTCCGGCTACCAGTGGACCTCGTGACTGGCAGGCCGCCGGATGAAGACCTGCCCACTACCATCACCCAGTACGCTACAGCCCTACAGGACCGTCTCCGGGAGGTGCACCATCAGGTGAGGGGTAACCTGAAGGTGTCCGGTGAGGCGATGAAGGACCGGTACGACCGCCGGGCAACGGCACCACCCTTTAGCGAGGGGGATCAGGTGTGGCTGCACAACCCTCGGCGTAAGAAAGGATTGTCCCCTAAGCTCCAGAGCCCCTGGGAGGGGCCATACGTGGTGGAGAAGGTCATCTCGGACGTCACCTTCAGGATACGCCAAGGGCCAAGGAAGCGGGCACTGGTGGTGCACGCTGACAGGCTCTGGGGTTACCATGGCCCTGGAAGCTTCTCCTGGGGAGAGCGAGCTGCTCTCCTGACCAGTGACGAAGAGGAGGACAAGGACAAGGGCCTTGGGGACGACGAGCCCCTGGTGATGGAGGATGACGGAGACCTGGACCTGAGAGAGCCTGAGCCGCTGGTGATGGAGGAAGGTGGAGCGGATGAGTTGTGTCCCTTGGAGGGGGCACTGGCGGATGTCGACGCTGGACCTGTAGTAGGGAGACCCAGACGGGAGCGGCATCCACCCAAATGGAGTGAGGATTATGTTCTTTGTTGATTTTTGATATACCTAAAGTTGAAGTATTATTTTCTTGTTTTTGGGGGTGTATCTGTAACCTAAAGGGAATAGAGAGAGTTGGGGAG
>NC_087196.1:1622500-1637500 GCF_035594125.1 Scylla paramamosain | reverse complement strand
TATTGCACCACAGTATGTCAGTGGATGATATGCTATCCACAGTGTTATTAACTGAGGCTTCTAAAACCAAATGGTACCGCCCACCATATTTAGAGAGCGAGGGAGGCAAGGGAAGAGAAAGAGAAGGAGAGGGGCAAGGGAAGAGGGGGAGGGGGCACTCAGTCACGAGTCGCTTAAAGAAAATAAGCTCAAGCGCCATCTACAGGGAAAACACCCAACTCTGGCGGGGAAAAATCGTGATTATTTCAAGAGGCAAGAACAAGAACTGAAGCCTCATGAGCAGCATGATCTAGGCCCGAGGCTTTCATTAAAATCAATTATTTCATAAAAAAAAAAAAAAACATATATTGTATAAGTTTGTTTTTCTAGAATGTGACAGAACATTATTCCAGAAATAGGTGTTTTGATTAATATTAAGCCTTAGAATTTATAATGCTGTAACAAAATTTAATTATGTAAATTTTGTTTTTTTCCAACCTTACAGTACCTCTCTTACACGGATATTTATTATACTTCTCCCTTACTTTTTAATCGTGTGTGTGTGTGTGTGTGTGTGTGTGTGTGTGTGTGTGTGTGTGTGTGTGTGTGTGTGTGTGTGTGTGTGTGTGTGTATATATATATATATATATATATATATATATATATATATATATATATATATATATATATATATATATATATATATATATATATATATATATATATATATATATATATATATACATATATAATATATATATATATAATACAACAAAACTCGTGGGGTTGCGGTCATGTCTTGAGGTGCATGATTGGGGTCACCTGAAAAAAAGCTTGGGAACCACTGTTTTAGTGCTATGCGTCATAGATCTGTGGCACACCAAAGTTGTCCAACATTAGAGAGCATGAAACAGACGCTTTAGTTTAATGTTTATAACAAGCAACAAAGTAGATCTCATAACAGTGGAATCCCTGCTAATTTATCAATATAGGCCTATGTATAATTGCAATAACGCCTGTCAAACCTAATATTTTGGAATAATGCGAGGATGTTTCTTTTATGTATTTTTTTTTTTTGAACTATGTAAGATTCTATTCGTTAATGCGTTTTTTTTTATTTTATTTATGACAAAAAACACTTCGTAGTTGCCCCACGACTCTCTCTCTCTCTCTCTCTCTCTCTCTCTCTCTCTCTCTCTCTCTCTCTCTCTCTCTCTCTCTCTCTCTCTCTCTCTCTCTCTCTCTCTCTCTCTCTCCGCACAAGGTGCGTACCTGATGTCGCGACCCTCCCTTCCTCACAGGGCTACTGCTGCCGGCTGGGTGCAGAGCAGCGTCGCCTGGAAAGGGTCAGCGGGCGCCTTTGTCGAAGGCATCAACAATCTGGTGAAAACCATCGAGGGAAATACCCCATGGCAGACTGCCTGGCGATGGGGAAAGGAAACTGACCAGCAAACAATGAGCGACCTATTGGCAAAGGCTGCGGCTTCCAACTGCCCTGTGACTGCCGCCTTCCTGCAGAGTGCAAGAGCGTGGTCTTTCTTTACCGGAACTTCAGATGGCAGTGCCCTACACGCTGCCCCGGAGGCCGGCCACCAAGGGATGGCCGAGCTGCTGATCAGGGACCTCGGGGGATGGCCGTACGTGCCGGACACACACGGTCGTCTTCCAGTACACATGACCGACAAGGAGCATCAAAGGCTAGAGCAAGTGGGGATCTCTCTCTCTCTCTCTCTCTCTCTCTCTCTCTCTCTCTCTCTCTCTCTCTCTCTCTCTCTCTCTCTCTCTCTCTCTCTCTCTCTCTCTCTCTCTCTCTCTCTCTCTCTCTACTACTTCTACTACTACTACTACTACTACAACTACTACTACTACTACTAATAATAATAATATATTATATCTAACGATACAAAACAGTGTTTTGGTTATCATTTCATATGTTTAACAGTACAGCAACACTTTGTAAGCTATAATAGTAATGTGATAGAATTTCAGAGGAATTTGGATGGCGCGAACTCACTTCACCAGTGAGTTAATGAAAATTTCAGCACTGCTTACCCTTATTTCATCTCTTACGCCGGTTTGGTCACACTCGCTTGTAATATATGGAAATTGTCACCCAAGAGAAATAATGTTGAAAATACTGAAATAACATCACCGTTTCCATCAGGGGGCTACGTTTGGTCAGGCTAGGCTTAGATTAATATTAAGTTCATTGGTTTCATTACTAATCCTTCTTTTATGTAGATCATGATTAAAAAGAATAAATAATTTTACCAATTTTATCAAGATTGACTAATTGATTGATTTAGTTTGTGGAGCCGCAACATTGCGGTCGTATGCCGCAATCACAAACCTTTAAAAGCGAAAAAAAAGAAAAAAAAGAAATGCACTCTTAAAATATTGGTATTGGAAACAAAATTATAGGTATAGTAAAAATGTTAAAAGACCACTATAAAAGAAAACATAAAAGGAAATGGAAAGAGGCATACAAAACTTAAGTGATAAAAATGAGAGCGTTGGTATAGTAATGATTTAGTTACTTAATTTCATTTAATTTAAAATGAGAGGGTACTGAGACTACTGACCTAGACCACTGTCTCAGGCATTGTTCGTTCCGTACCCAAGACACTGACCCCACTGACCCAGATATCTAGCGTTGTGCGTTACGTACCCAAGACCATAACCCCACTGGCCCCAACACCTTGCAGTATTCGTTACGTGCTTTCCTCACTTACCTCCATGTTCTCCACTGAAAAAATAAGGTTCTGCCCAATATTATATTATAAAATAAATGAAACAAAAAAAAGTTAAAAGATAATCTATAATTTGTTCTCTACAAACATAAGAACTTCATGTCCCGAGGAGAGAGCCCACTTTCCAAGTATCAGAGACATCTGGAAAGTCCCAAACTCATCGCGACAGCGGTAAAAGATATCGTTCCCTCAGCTCCACCACACTGGGACACTCCACTAAAAAGTATCGCACTATAGGGGGAACTAAGCAGTCATCACAGAAAGGGTGGGTTTTCCGGGACATGATGTAACTATGAGACGTGTGTGACAAGTCTGCAGAAGGGGCAGTGCAGTCTCTGAAAGTTTCAGAAATTATCTCACCCATTTTAGTGGGGATAACGACATCCTCCCACTAGCCTTGCCAACTGGCAAGAACTGCCATCCTTATACTGGAGTATAAATCATGAAAGGGAATGAGGGTGGAATGAGCAACCCGAGTTGCTGCCTATTTAGCTAGCCTATTGGCCTTCTCATTCTCATGAACTCTCCCATGTGCGAGTATCCAACAAAATATTATGTGGTATCCTCTGCGATGAAGCAGGTGAATCCACTCTAAAACAGAGAAATTAGGGGAGGGAGAGAGGAAGTAAAATGCTCCAAGGCAGACAACGCACTACAGAAGTCACTAAAAATAGTAAAACTTGAAATTGGTTAGGTGAAAACAATTTTTAGGGCAAGAATAATGGCAGATTACTCTGCCTTAAAAACAGAGGCACCTTTCGGAAGGCTACCGCCTTGTCAGAAGTAAGGGATATAAGACTATATCCCACTCCTGCTTCAGACTTTGAACGATCTGTGTAGACAGAGACAAAGCCAGAGTCTGTCCAAGAGTGTTCCAAAAATAAAGCACGAGACTTTTACCGTGGTACGAGTTTTTATTATTAACAATAGGAGGGCAGATCGCTACCCGCGAAAACTGCCAGTACCCCACCCTTGGAAGGCGATGGGGGCAAATGGAGATGGATGGTATATCAAACTCGGTAATGGCAGAACTGATCCGATATCGAAAAGGGTTAGAAAAACTATTGCGAACATCATATAAGGGAGAATGTGCATCGTGAGAAACTGTTGTGCACGTGACAGACTCAGGAAGGCGGTGGAGTCGATACTAACACCTCATTACTAGAGACTGACAGCGTAGGTCCAATGGCAGGACACCAGCATCCACCAATAAACTATGGATTGGGGATGAGCAGAACGCGCCAGTTGCCAGGCGAATACCTGCGTGGTGCACCGAATTCAACACACGGAGCCGAGCCTCAGTAGCAGACTAATAGATTTCACAACCGTACTCTAATTTAGAAAGAATAAGAGTTCGGTGCAGGGCTAGGAGGGTCTGTCTGTCAGCGCCCCAAGAAGTATGAGCCAAAATTCTTAGAAATGATAGTGCCTTCATGCATGCTGCATTAATATAACGAAGGTTGGGTACCTAAGTCAGGCGACTGTCAAGTATTAGTCCCAGTAAACGAATCTCTTCAACACAAGAGATATTTCTATTATAGAGATACAAGTCTGGGTCACTGTGAACACCACGAAGACGGCAAAAATACATGGACATAGTCTTTGAAGGCGAGAAATGAAATCTCTGAGTTGCAACCCACTGAGAAATCCTGCTGACTGCCACCTTCCTCTCAATCAATGGCATCCGAGTTGCACAAAAGGAGATAGATAAGTGATCGCCATATAAGCTACCAAGAACTCCTTCCGGAAGTACACCAATGGCACTGTTTATAGCTACAACGAAAAGTGTGACACTAAGTATACTTCCTTGCGGCACGCCATCTTGAAGTGGGAGTACTCCTGACAGATCGCCACCAACCCATACCCATAAAAAAAAAAACGACGAGATAAAAAACTTGTACAAAAATAGGGAGTCGGTCACGAAGACCAAACTCAGACAAACTAAGTAAAATGCCATGATGTGAGGCTGTGTCGTAACCTTTCTTTAAATAAAACAAAGACTAACATGGTGTTGCTAATTAACAAATACCTCAAAATGGAAGATTCCAGAGACAATAAAGCATCAGTCATAGGTCGCATTTTCCAGAAACCATACTGAACAGGGGAAAAATAATTGCCTCTCTCCAAGCACCACCACCAAGTAGTCACCAGCATTTCCACCAACTTACATATGCATGAAGTTAAAGAAATGGGGCGATAATTGGTCTTTAGCTGATGATCTTTTCCAGGCTTTGGAATGGGAATAATTACATCCACACCCCAAGACGATGAAAAATCACCGGTATTCCAAATAAAGTTATACAGGTCGAGTAAAAGGTAAAAACATCATCGGATATGTGGTGCAAAAAGGAATATGGGATGTTATCGGAACCCGGGATGAATCACGGCACTGGAACAAAGTCATGCGTAGCTGAGACCGAGAAAATGGAACATTGTAAGACTCTCTACCAAGGGAGGCAAAATTAACGCCACCAGATTCCAGATATCGACGATGAAGTGCCCTAGGTGTTGTTGGATCCTTTCTAGAGACACTTGCAAAGTGGTCAGCAAACAGGTCGGCAACTGTCTTTGGGTCTGTCACTGTTTCCCTATCATGGGATAAAACAGGTATGGGAGGAGGAGAGTATTTCCCAGATATTTTGCGGACTCTTTTGAAGACCTAGGTGAATGGAGTGCGAAGTGTGATGGAAGAGACATAACCCTTCCAAGACTCCTGCCGAGCCCTCTTTAAAGTGCGGCGAGCACGGGGGAGCGCTTGTCGAAAAGCTTCCAAACAGTGGACGTCCCCACGAAGCCATCGAAGACGAGCAAAGGCAGCACGCTTTTCTTCAAAAGCGGCTGTACACTCCGCTTTCTGCCATGGAACAGGACGTTAAGGAAACTGGCCAGAGGTCTTAGGGACTGACTGAATAGCACCGTAGTGCAAGTTATCTGTGAAGTATGTTGCTGCTTCATCACAATTTCCTATCTCATCCATTGAAAGGGGAGCGGTGCTGAGATCTTTGAATAGGTACCAATCCGCCTCACCTAGCCGCTGTCAAGGAGAACGTGACTCTGGTGCAGAATCAGTTGACTCCAATAAAACTGGGAAGTGATCTCCCCCACATAGGTCTGGCAAAACTTTCCAGTTAAAATAAAGAAAAAAAAATATAGGTACACACACACACACACACATACACACACACACACACACACACACACACACACACACACACACACACACACACAGAGAGAGAGAGAGAGAGAGAGAGAGAGAGAGAGAGAGAGAGAGAGAGAGAGAGAGAGAGAGAGAGAGAGAGAGAGAAGAGAGAGAGGGAGAGATATATTGTTAAAAAGTACCGGTTTGACTGTGGCAATGGGTCACGTCAGAGTTTAAAATCTCCAATCCTGAGTCCTCGATAAAGGAAGCAATTAAAAGACCACGAGGGTTGACGGCGTCATCATCCACAGAGGATGGCGACCATTGAAGTCTCCCAATAAAATAAGAGAAGGAAGAACATTTAAAAGATTATCAAGTTCAGTTCTCTCGATAGGAACACTGGATGGCAGATACAGAGTGCACAATTGATAAAAAACGACTTATAAAAACCTTAATACCAACAACCTGCGGCAGCGAGTGAACTTGTAGGTGTATAAAAGGAATATCTTTCATAACAAAGATGGCAGTACCACCATGGTGGCCCTGGTCAGAAACTGGAGTGGAGAATAAATCACGATATCAAAGAGGACTAAAGTGAGTGGGGTCTCTGAGCACTGTCTCTTGCAAACAAATACAAACATGAGAAAACCTAGAGATTAACATCCAGAGTTTTTCCCAGGAGGCACGCAAACAGCGACAATTCTACTGCAGAATCTTTAATATTACTATATTGGGGGGTGCGTTTTTCAGGGAAGCCCCAGAGAGAAGCTTTCTTTTGCCAACCTGACTAGGTACCTTACTTTGTCGGCGAGGTTTATCTGATTTTAAGTTGCTTTATATTGAGTAACTGGTGTTGGGATGGATACCATCACACGAGTCTCTGAAACTCCTGAAAAGCCGGAGGAGGATTCCTCGAGAAAGAGAAAATATCGCTCTTGGAGGAGGACCTATTGGGAAGAAGGGCAGAGAGACCCTCTATGTCCATTTCGGATGTGGAAGAACCACTTTGATTAGTCACGTCTGGCTCAGGGTCCCCTGACGTTCCCACAGGAATCATTCTAGGGGGAACGCCTGTTGAGTCAGGATATCCCCAGCAACGTTTCTGGTGGGACTGCGGAGGGAACTTAGGAGACTTGTTTGTGATGTTTTAAGTCATCAGGGTTGTTCGTGGTTGAATATCCAGTGGAGTCAATCTTAATGCGGTCAGAGAGAAAAGAACCATAGAAAGTAAGCATGATCATGTTACTATTTCCTTTAAGTTGGTCACTCGATATAAGAAGACATAGCTGAGGGATGTCATCTGAGAATTCGCACAGGTCCTGGTTGTAAATGCGTCCTTTGCCGTAATTGAATGTTCGGTGTGACTTGATGGATTCGAAGATCCCATCAGAATGGCAAAGTAGATGGAGAATTATCATTGCCTTTGTAAAATTTTTAGCTCTGATCAATACACCTTTGCTATATTTCTTGATGTTATTTATAGGGAAGACTCCATCCACCCTTTCTAGATATTTGGCAGTTTCCTCGACCTTCCCTATAGTATGCTACACACCAGGAAGGTGCAGGTGGGTGGCACACTTTAGAAGCACGTTCCTCAGCATCATCAAAGACATTAGGATAATCATTTCTGCTATCAATTACATTGCTTGATTGAATGACCTCTGTAGTTAAATAGTGATCTTCAGGATTCAGAGAATTTATTAACTTAAGAGCATCTTTGGCGGCAATGTCAGAAGTAAATGTTACATAACACCGATTAGATAGACAATCGCCGTTGTATTTCAGACAGGTACGGAGAACAATTCCAAAAGGATTAAAAACCGAGTGGATGGCACGGTATGACATGGGGCAGAGACAATGATGATCACAAGAATGTCAAGACAAGACTCAGTAACTGACCCAAGACATCTTTCACTTTGGGAAAGAACAGTAGGGGAAGTATGGGCTCCCGCCTACGCACCTCCACCACGATCAGAGGGTGATGTCTCGAGGACCTGCCCCTCGAGGACCACAGGAGTTTTTATATTTACCTGTATGGATACTGTAAAAATAAACTGGTTCCAGGGACCATGAGAGACCGCCTACTGGGACAACAACGGGAGAAGGGATCGAGTGCTGGCCGTCGCGAACGGGGTACCTCGTTTTAAAAAGTGGTCCCTCATGGTTCGAAAGTTTGTCCGTGACGGAGCTAAGACCTCCTTCCACAACGCATCCCAGTCCAGACACCCAACCATCCAACATAGAACAACGTCAAAGGTGGTCCCTCTGGTGAGCAGCACCGCTGACCTGTACTGGCAGCCTAACTCTGGGAACCATTTAGTTTGGTCCCTCACGGGCGACCTTGCCAGCATGGGTAGCCTTCCACCCCAAAGAAGTGTGAAGCAGGAACCAAATCCCCCTTTAGCCTTCCTCGCCAGCTCATAGGGAAGCGCAAGATTCCACCACGACAAGGTAGTTACCACTAGTGGGGAATTTTACCCAGAAATAGTCACTGTCTCATAATTATTAAGCTAGGATGATTTCCATAAAACCCGGAATATTTTATCTAACAATGTACAGGAACGAGGGAGAAAGAAATATGTGATTATTATGTTCCTGCTTGGCACAGCAGCGTTTCGTGAGAACGTTATCAAGCGACTGTGAAATCGGCCCTTGTCTAATGACTTCCTAAATACCTCAGCAATGGGCTTGCTTGCACTCATTCAGTGCTTTAGGAAAGATGTCATCTGGCCCTAGTGATTTAGTCATTTTCAGCTTACCTATCTCCTTAATGATGCTATCCTTATTAATGACGTTTGTCTATTTCTTGCCCCCTGAAAATTCGTTTTTCCTTCGCTGTCACTTCAGTGTCTTTTCGGGAAAATACAGAAGGAAAATAATTATTTAACTTTGTACAGAGTTTCTCTCCAATACCTATTATTTTTCTCACTTGATTTCTATAAAGGATCACTTTTTTTGCCTGTTCTTAGTACTGCATAAATGAAGGAGCTCCTTTGCGATAGTTTTTGCTCCATTTGCTATCTTAACTTCGCTGTTTCTTCCAACAACCCTTACATTTTTCTTCATATGCCAAGTTAGTTCGTTATTTTCTCCTGTAATATGTACCTAACCTTGACTAATCCTTTTAAACATACCCTTTATATGACCCATCTCCCTCTTTTTTTTTTTATGTAGGAAGGACACTGGCCAAGGGCAACATAAATACAATAAAAAAAAATATGCCCACTGAAATGCCAGTCCCATAAAAGGGTCAAAGCAGTGGTCAAAAATTGATAAATAAGTGTCTTGAACCCTCCCTCTTGAAGGAATTCAAGGTGGAAATACAGAACCAGGCAGGGAGTTCCAGAGTTTACCAGAGAAAGGGATGAATGACTGAGAATACTGGTTAACTCTTGCGTTAGAGAGGTGGACAGAATAGGGGTGAGAGAAAGAAGAAAGTCTTGTGCAGCAAGGCAGCGGAAGGAGGGAAGGCGTGCACTTAGCAAGATCAGAAGAGCAGTTAGCATGAAAATAGCGGTAGAAGACAGCTAGATATGCAACATCGCGGCGGTGAGAGAGAGGCTGAAGACAGTCAGTTAGAGGAGAGGAGTTGATGAGACGAAAAGCTTTTGATTCCACCCTGTCTGGAAGAGCAGTATGAGTGGAACCCCCCCAGACATGTGAAGCATACTCCATACCTGGACGGATAAGGCCCTTGTACAGAGTTAGCAGCTGGGGGATGAGAAAAACTGGCGGAGATGTCTCAGAACGCCTAACTTCATAAAAGCTGTTTTAGCTAGAGATGAGATGTGAAGTTTTCAGTTCAGATTATAAGTAAAGGACAGACCAAGGATATTCAGTGTAGAAGAGGGGGACAGTTGAGTGTCATTGAAGAAGAGGGGATAGTTGTCTGGAAGGTTGTGTCGAGTTGACAGATGGAGGAATTGAGTTTTTGAGGCATTGAACAATGCCAAGACAGTTTGTTCTGCCCCAATCAGAAATTTTAGAAAGATCAGAAGTCAAGCGTTCTGTGGCTTCCCTGCGTGATATGTTTACCTCCTGAAGGGTTGGACGTCTATGAAAAGACGTGGAAAAGTGCAGGGTGGTATCATCAGCGTAGGAGTGGATAGGACAAGAAGTTTGGTATAGAAGATCATTAATGAATAATAAGAAGAGAGTGGGTGACAGGACAAAACCCTGAGGAACACCACTGTTAATAGATTTAAGAGAAGAACAGTGATCGTCTAACACAGCAGCAATAGAATTATCAGAAAGGAAACTTGAGATGAAGTTACAGAGAGAAGGAGAGAAGCCGTAGGAGGGTAGTTTAGAAATCAAAGCTTTGTGCCAGACTCTATCAAATGCTTTTGATATGTCCAAGGCAACAGCAAAAGTTTCACGAAAATCTCTAAAAGAGGATGACCAAGACTCAGTAAGGAAAGCCAGAAGATCACCAGTAGAGCGGCCTTGACGGAACCCATACTGGCGATCAGATAGAAGGTTGTGAAGTGATAGATGTTTAAGAATCTTCCTGTTGAGGATAGATTCAAAAACTTTAAATAGGTAGGAAATTAAAGCAATAGGACGGTAGTTTGAGGGATTAGAACGGTCACCCTTTTTAGGAACAGGTTGAATGTAGGCAAACTTCCAGCAAGAAGGAAAGGTAAATGTTGACAGACAGAGCTGAAAGAGTTTGACTATGCAAGGTGCAAGCACGGAGGCACAGTTTCGGAGAACAATAGGAGGGACCCTATCAGGTCCATAAGCCTTCCAAAGGTTTAGGCCTGCGAGGGCATGGAAAACATCATTGTGAAGAATTTTAATAGGTGGCATGAAGTATTCAGAGGGTGGAGGAGAGGGAGGAACAAGCCCAGAATCATCCAAGGTATAGTTTTTAGCAAAGGTTTGAGCGAAAAGTTCAGCTTTAGAAATAGATGTGATAGCAGTGGTGCCATCTGGTTGAAATAGAGGAGGGAAAGAAGAAGCAAAGTTATTGGAGATATTTTTGGCTATATGCCAGAAGTCACGAGGGGATTAGATCTTGAAAGGTTTTGACATTTTCTGTTAATGAAGGATTTTTTGGCTAATTGGAGAACAGACTTGGCATGGTTCCGGGCAGAAATATAAAGTGCATGAGATTCTGGTGATGAAAGGCTTAAGTACCTTTTGTGGGCCACCTCTC
Source organism: Scylla paramamosain (assembly GCF_035594125.1). NCBI lineage: Eukaryota > Metazoa > Arthropoda > Malacostraca > Decapoda > Portunidae > Scylla > Scylla paramamosain. The sequence continues at coordinate 1,626,471 of NC_087196.1, read as the reverse complement.
TATCATGTATAGCACGAGAACAAGCTGTGTTAAACCAAGGTTTAGAAGGTTTAGGACGAGAAAAAGAGTGAGGAATGTACACCTCCATGTCAGACACTATCACCTCTGTTATGCGCTCAGCACACAAAGACGGGTCTCAGACACGGAAGCAGTAGTTATTCCAAGGAAAATCAGCAAAATACCTCCTCAGGTCCCCCCAACTAGCAGAGGCAAAACGCCAGAGGCACCTTCACATAGGGGGATCCTAAGGAGGGATTGGAGCGATAGGACAAGATAAAGATATGAGATTGTGATCGGAGAAGCCCACCAGAGAAGAAAGGGTGACAGCATGAGCAGAAGGATTAGAGGTCAGGAAAAGGTCAAGAATGTTGGGTGTATCTCCAAGACGGTCAGGAATACGAGTAGAGTGTTGCACCAATTGCTCTAGGTCATGGAGGATAGCAAAGTTGTAGGCTAGTTCACCAGGATGGTCAGTGAAGGGAGAGGAAAGTCAAAGCTGGAAGTCTCCAAGAACAGAGATCTCTGCAAAAGGGAAGAGGGTCAGAATGTGCTCCACTTTGGAAGTTAAGTAGTTAAAGAATTTCTTATAGTCAGAGGAGTTAGGTAAGAGGTATAAAGCACAGATAAATTTAGTATGAGAGTGACTCTGTAGTCGTAGCCAGATGGTGGAAAACTCAGAAGATTCAAGAGCGTGAGCACGAGAGCAGGTTAAATCAATGTGCATATAAACGCAGCATCCAGCTTTGGATCGAAAATGAGGATAGAGAAAGAGAAACAGAAAAGGAGCTACTGTCAGTTGCCTCAGACACCTGAGTTCCACTGAGGAAAAGAAGATGAGGTTTAGAAGAGGAAAGGTGGTGTTCTACAGATTGAAAATTAGATCTTAGACAGTGAATGTTGCAGAAGTTAATGAAGAAAAAGTTGAGGGGGGCGTCAAGACACTTAGGGTCGTCGACAGAAAGGCAGTCCGACCTGGGGACATTTGTGGTCCCCTCCCCAGATGGGGACTCCGAGGCTGGTGTAGGAGTCGCCATGATGATTTAAAATTTTTTTTGAGTGAAGGGTGTGTGTGTTATTAGGTGCTTGTAGTTTTGTGTGGAGGAAGAGAGTTGTCTTTAGAGGGCCGGCTGTGACTGCCCCCTTGTGTTGTGAAACACAAAGAGAAACGTTCAGTGAGGTCATAGCTGGGTTTAATGATAAGTTCACAGCACCCCCTGAACAGTGCTTTAGACCTTACTGGGAGTAATTATCGTTTCGGCAGGTGTCTACTGCCTCCTCCATCCTGAGCCTTGCTGTCATCCATTTTTGTTAAATTTAGCTTGTAACAAGCTTCCAATGCATTTAACTGTTTTGCCTTACTGTAGTCTAATCCACGTAGATTTTACTAATTGCTGTATCCTGCATTTCTGAACGTCATTTATTGGACGTCCAATTCGATAGGAATTGATTCAAACAGAGAAGCCACAGAACGTTTAACTTCTGATCTATCGATGATCGGTGAATGAAAAAAGGCAAACTTTTTTTGTTTAATCCCTTAAATACTCATTTCATTTATTGAAAAAAAAAACAAAAAAAACATTTGACACAACTTTAGAGACAACTCTACTACCTTCCTCAATGATGTTCAACCGTCTAAACTTAACAAACTTAGATTGTCGGATTCTAAAACTTTCAATTGGAGATTGCACGTATCATCTGCTGGAAGAACTTCCATGATGTGAGGTGTTTTGTGTCGCCTCCATCAATGATTTTCTTCCTCTCAGGTGCCAACTTTGTACCAGTTTCTCATCCATTCTTGCATGGAGTACTGCCTTCATACATGGGAAGGGAAGGGAAGGGAAGCTTTCTGAAACAGAATGGAGTCAAAAACATTTCGTGTCATTAACGTGTGTTTAACAGACTGTCTTCAGCCGTCACTCATTACAGCAAAATGTTTAATTTCACACTAATTTCTACCGGTATTTCTGTGTTTACTCTTCTTAACCTAGTTACTAACAGGATGCATCCTCCCTTTCTATTCACTTTCACTTCTATTCTGTTCGCTTCACTAATGCAATATTTATCCACTTCACTTAGGGATTCTGCAGTCTGTTTCTGTTTCTCTCTCTTTTTACATGAGCAGTAAAAAAAAAAAAAAAGAATACCAAATAACGTCTGTGATAAAACTGGCCATCTCTGTGGAAAGTCTTTGGCTGTTTGGGAACGGTTAACAAAGCTGGCTTTTTTTTTTCCCATTCTGTTTTGTACTGCCCATAAGAGGGTCGTTGTAAAATCCCTAACCACATGTTAAACATGACCACATGTTATGTTCAACTCAAATATCCTCCCTTATTTATTGACCAATTTCTTTAATTTAAAAAAGCATTTTAATCAGGAAGGATAGAACAATTGTTTATATCTTGTACGACAATATATATTATTTTATTTATTTATTTTTTTTGTTTAATGAAGAAGTTTTAAAACATTTAACTTTCAAATATTTGTAAAAAATCAAAATCAACTCCAAACAAAAATTTCGATAGCAGACATTGTTTGCCTCTTATAGTTTCATATGCTGCAATAGCCCATATATGTATGTGTAACAGGAAAAAACAACGGAGATAATTTCTACGTACCAAAATCCGCCGTTTTGACATATTGCGTCATAAATTTTAAGGGGCGACTATAATTCATCTATTGCAGCCTGTGGCGGGATGCTTCATCCATCCCCTTCATTACCCAGTGAACGCTTTTCCTTGCTGGCGGACATCTCCAGTCGCGTCCACCCAGGCCTCGGAGGTGGACCTGCGACACAGGGGCAGCTACTTTGTTATTCTGTACAATTTATTTTATTATTATAACGCAGCAGTAGTTTATCACCGTTTCTTTGGTCACCTATATTCAGCACTAGAACCAGATTTAACTAGTACATAAGAATGATGACCACGGTGGAAGGAGTCACGCTGCAAATCCTCCTGCCCATGTGTCCTACCTGCTCGTCACCTTTATCGTCTCCGGGTAACCTGCTAATCCGTCACCGACGCAAACTGCTATGCTACTACAATCAACGGTGATTTCTTCAAGCTGCTTTTCGGTACTCTTTCAAGCTTTTTATGCCTAGCCTGCCCTGCCAGCCTGTGCCCGTACGACTTCAAACCGTCACCGACGCCATACTTATTTCATGTCAACACTTTTTAAACCGTCATCGACGCAACTTGACTGCTTTGCTGCTGATCCCGTCATTCCAAGATTTTGGATTTCTCAGCCATCAGTCTTCTGCTGCAAACTGTGGTGTCTTCTTGTGGCCTTCTCTGTACCCAACGCGAACCACTCATCCACCACACTCAACGAAGATTATCGCCATCATGTGCATTATTTGTGCAATGTTGTGATTTTTGTATTGCATTTTTAGTTTGCAATTTATTTGGTATAGAAACACCTTGTTCTCTTGTTCTATGGCTTCTAGTGTTGTCCTAATTTTTCTAATGATTCGCTGTGCTTTCACAACTAGAGTGAGTTTTGTGTTTGGGTACTGTGCTCTCTTTCCTGACGTTTTTGCTATGTGAGTTTTGTGATTCGCCAGTGCGTACTCACTTTTATGACGTCTTTGTTCTTTGAGCCTTGCAATTGGTTATAGTCTTACACAGATAAGCGCGTCGTTATTATGTAAATTATATGTTTCATTGTCCTTGCATCACACCATATGTTTTGTAGGCATGAGAATATGCCTAGATGGGTGACGGAACAATATGGCAGGACGCTTCGCCCACCGCCCGCACTCCATTCTCCGGTCCCCTGAAACCTCGACCAACGACGTGGTGTGAGATCATCCCTCACAGAGATGTTGCATAATGTCTATTACAATGACATATATGTTGGAACACTGCGCTTCAGGAAGAAAGATCAGTGAGTGGAGAAGGCAGGCCCAAAGGATAACGCGAAGGTAAAGGATGAGCATAAGTAGCACAGTTGGTTTGATAGTATTCCCCACA